>NC_091233.1:21370981-21375981 GCF_040958095.1 Procambarus clarkii | reverse complement strand
AACCTAACCTAACTTTTTCGGCTACCTAACCTAACCTAACCTATAGAGATAGGTTAGGTTAGGTTAGGTAGGGTTGGTTAGGTTCGGTCATATATCTACGTTAATTTTAACTCCAATAAAAAAAAATTGACCTCTTACATAATGAAATGGGTAGCTTTATCATTTCATAAGAAAAAAATTAGAGAAAATATATTAATTCATGAAAACTTGGCTTATTAGGCAAATCGGGCCTTGCATTGTAGGCTGAAAAGTGAGTTCTGGCTACTAGGTACGACATATATATATATATATATATATATATATATATATATATATATATATATATATATATATATATATATATATATATTTCTTCTGAGACGAGGTTCGATTCCCCGATAATCTAAGTGGTTGGGCGCCGTTCCTTCCCTGCATCCTCATATCCCAGCTCCTTGTCCTCATATCCCAGCTCCTTGTCCTCATATCCCAGCTCCTTGTCCTCATATCCCAGCTCCTTGTCCTCATTTCGTAGCTCCTTGTCCTCATATCCCAGCTCCTTGTCTTCATACCCAGTTCCTTGTCCTCATATCCCAGCTCCTTGTCCTCATATCCCAGCTCCTTGTCCTCATATCCCAGCTCCTTGTCCTGTAGCTCTTAGTCTGTCTCATATCCCTCTCAAGTGCTATATAGTCGTACGGGCTAAGCCCACTGTCTTTTCGATATGCTGCTATTCAGTCCAAACAGTCTCTCCATCTATTAAATCGTTACTTGCGAGTATTTTGTATGTATGGATCATGTTCCCTCTATTAATCCATTCTTCCAGCGTATATACTCACTCTTACACGCACGTATGTTCCCCGACTCAGCGTAATCTCCAGATTGTAAATATTTAATACATATTGGACCATATATATGGAATTATTTCCTATGAAAACCTCAGTTTTTAGGTTTCCTCAGGAAGATCAATGTTTACGACATGAAAAGTACGCATTAAGTCCAATCACTCTGTATAAAATTGAACTGTTTTATGCAAACGATGAGTCACAATAACGGAGCTGAAGATATAATGACCAAACCACACACCAGAAGATGAGAAGACGACGACGACGACGTTTCGGTCCGTCTTGGACCAATATCAAGTCGATTGTCGTGGTTAAAATTTAATCAAACTGTGAAATATACGATATATTAGGCACGATAACGGGTCAAACAGATATCTGGAATCAATGTTACTCAAATTTCAGCAATACAACGTAGCCAAATATTGCTTTAGGGATAACAGCTCCCTTAACGATCACAAGTGAGTAGTGATCGTGATCACAAGTGATTGTGATCTTGCACATGCGCACTGAGCCTTACCTGTTATATGAGATATATCTAACGATTGTCGTTATGTTTACTAGTAAGGGGCAGGTGATCCTGGAGCCCTTCAACCTTAATGGTGGAACCATTAGGCTGTTAATTAACAGAACACTAATAGCTCAATTAGATGCAAAACACACAAACACACACACACTCTCTCTCTCTCTCTCTCTCTCTCTCTCTCTCTCTCTCTCTCTCTCTCTCTCTCTCTCTCTCTCTCTCTCTCTCTCTCTCTCTCTCTCTCTCTGTCTCTCCCTCTCTCTCTCTCTCTCCCTCTCTCTCTCTCTCTCTCTCTCTCTCTCTCTCTCTCTCTCTCTCTCTCTCTCTCCCTCTCTCTCTCTCTCTCCCTCTCTCTCTCTCTCTCTCTCTCTCTCTCTCTCTCTCTCGCTAAAGGGTTATCTTTATTCCTCCCCTGATCAAGATAAGGCGTAATCGAGCAAGGGCACAGTTTGTCCCCTTGGGGTGGACGGTAGAGCGACGGTTTCGCTTCATGCAGGTCGGCGTTCAATCCCCCGACTGTCCACAAGTAATTGGGCACCATTCCTTTCCCCCCGTCCCATCCCAAATCCTTATCCTGACCCCTTCCCAGTGATATATGGTCGTAATGGCTTGGCGCTTTCTCCTAATAGCTTCCCTCCCTTCCCCCCCCCCCCCTGATACTCAGTAGTCAAAAGGACCTTGCACTTATCTTCGTATAATCGTACTGGCTTAGGGCTCTCCTGATAATTACCTAATCCTTGTATACTGTATGTCTTGAGGTTATCTTGAGATGATTTCGGGGCTTTAGTGTCCCCGCGGCCCGGTCCTCGACCAGGCCTCCACCCCCCAGGAAGCAGCCCGTGACAGCTGACTAACACCCAGGTACCTATTTTACTGCTAGGTAACAGGGACATAGGGTGAAAGAAACTCTGCCCATTGTTTCTCGCCGGCGCCTGGGATCGAACCCAGGACCACAGGATCACAAGCCCAGCGTGCTGTCCGCTCGGCCGACCGGCTCCCTATGGTCATATCCTTATATGCTGTATGGTCATACTTATAAGTATATTGGGGAGAGATACAAGTATAAGGTGGATATGTAGAAGTATAAGGCAGAATAGGTCTTTAAGGTGCCTTCGCCAAATTATATATCGTTGTAGAACTGTCCGTCGTAGGCCGAGCCGGAGGCCGAGCCGTAGGCTGAGCCGTAGGCCGAGCTGGAGGCCGAACCGTAGGCCGAGCCGGAGACCGAGCTAGAGGCCGAGCCCTAGGCTGAGCCGTAGGCCGAGCTGGAGGCCGAGCCGTAGGCCGAGCCGGAGACCGAGCTAGAGGCCGAGCCCTAGGCTGAGCCGTAGGCCGAGCAGTAGGCCGAGCCGTAGACCGAGCTGTAGGCCGAGCAGTAGGCCGAGCTGGAGGCCGAGCTGGAGGCCGAGCCGTAGGCCGAGCAGTAGGCCGAGCTGGAGGCCGAGCAGTAGGCCGAGCCATATCACATTTTGTTTCAAATATTGTACACTTCTACATGATTTCCTGTCCTGTAGCCACAGTGTCCAGGAGTAATGCGTTGAATTTACGTTAATAGCGTTGAATTTACGTTAATAGTGTTGAATTTACGTTAATAGCGTTGAATTTACGTTAATAGCGTTGAATTTACGTTAATAGCGTTGAATTTACGTTAATAGCGTTGAATTTACGTTAATAGCGTTGAATTTACGTTAATAGCGTTGAATTTACGTTAATAGCGTTGAATTTACGTTAATAGCGTTGAATTTACGTTAATAGCGTTGAATTTACGTTAATAGCGTTGAATTTACGTTATTTGCTTTGAATTTACGTTAATAGCATTAAATTTACGTTAATAGCATTGAATTTACGTTAATAGCGTTGAATTTACGTTAATAGCGTTGAATTTACGTTAATAGCGTTGAATTTACGTTAATAGCGTTGAATTTACGTTATTTGCTTTGAATTTACGTTAATAGCATTAAATTTACGTTAATAGCATTGAATTTACGTTAATAGCGTTGAATTTACGTTAATAGCGTTGAATTTACGTTAATAGCGTTGAATTTACGTTAATAGCGTTGAATTTACGTTATTTGCTTTGAATTTACGTTAATAGCGTTAAATTTACGTTAATAGCGTTGAATTTACGTTCATAGCGTTGAATTTACGTTAATAGCGTTGATTTTACGTTAATAGCGTTGAATTTACGTTAATAGCGTTGAATTTACGTTAATAGCGTTGAATTTACGTTAGTAGCGTTGAATTTACGTTAATAGCGTTGAATTTACGTTAATAGCGTTGAATTTACGTTAATTGCGTTGATTATTCGTTATTTACGTTAATAGCGTAGAATTTACGTTATTTGCTTTGAATTTACGTTAATAGCGTTGAATTTACGTTAATAACGTTGAATTTACGTTAATAAAGTTGAATTTACGTTAATAGCGTTGAATTTACGTTAATAAAGTTGAATTTACGTTAATAGCGTTGAATTTACGTTAATAACGTTGAATTTACGTTAATAAAGTTGAATTTACGTTAATAACGTTGAATTTACGTTAATAAAGTTGAATTTACGTTAATAACGTTGAATTTACGTTAATAAAGTTGAATTTACATTAATAGCGTTGAATTTACGTTAATAACGTTGATTTGACGTAGAACCAGTGTCACTCTTGGATGTTGGTGCGTTTCTAAGCCTGTCTCTTCTTCTCGCTATATAGGATGAACTCAAAGCTAAGTCTAGGCTGTTTGTTAACTTCATTAATAACGTTAATTAACCATGAAAAACCTGTCAATTAATCCGGAAAACCTGTCAATTAATCAGGACAAAACCTGTCCTGTTAATTTGGGTATTAGGAACAACGTCGTTATTTTCACCTGTCCTTTCACATGTGCGTTAAATTATAACCCTGTTACCTAGCAGTAAAATAGGTACCTGGGTGTTAGTCAGCTGTCACAGGCTGCTTCCTGGGGGTGGAGGCCTGGTCAAGGACCGGGCCGCGGGGACACTAAAAGCCCCGAAATCATCTCAAGATAACCTCAAGATAACCCAGCTGGCTGTCGACACGATCGAGTAACGTTCAATCAACGCAGAAATAACGTTAAATAAATGTAAGATTTAACGTAATTAACGTTAAATCATCGCACGATTACCCCTGAGGAGGAGGGGACGGGGGAGGAAGGGATGATGGGGAGGACACAGAATATATCCTGTGATATCAATGTTAAATTAATATTGAGTCTTCAACGTGGACTTGGCGGGTTACATCAAGTAATTTTGTCCCACATTTGAGCTTGACTGACTCGGCTCGAGTGTAAAATGCTTACAATGGGTTCCCTGGTAAGATCATTACCCCTTCAACCATACATGTTGAAACCATCGAGATATTTAACGTAATATTGAGAGTTTTTGGCTAATTTAACGTAACATTGAGAGTTATTGGCTAATTTAACGTAACATTGAGAGTTTTTGGCTAATTTAACGTAACATTGAGAGTTATTTGGCTAATTTAACGTAACATTGAGAGTTATTTGGCTAATTTAACGTAACATTGAGAGTTATTTGGCTAATTTAACGTAACATTGAGAGTTATTTAGCTAATTTAACGTAACATTGAGAGTTATTTGGCTAATTTAACGTAACATTGAGAGTTATTTGGCTAATTTAACGTAACATT
>NC_091233.1:21340981-21365981 GCF_040958095.1 Procambarus clarkii | reverse complement strand
CGGCTTCGTGAATCTGGCTCCAGGTTCGTAAGTGCTTGCGTAACTGCTTCGTGAATCTGGCCTCAGGTTCGTAAGTGCTTGCGTAACTGCTTCGTGAATCTAGCCCCTGCTGTAGGCTCGATATTACGCCAAAGTGGCCTATGACGTAGCAACAGGCGCTGCACGATATTAGAGTCTAGTAACTTATTTATATATAAGAAGGTACATGGGGGCCGCGTAGCCTGGTGGATAGCGCGCAGTACTCGTAATTCTGTGGCGCAGGTTCGATTCCCGCACGAGGCAGAAACAAATGGGCAAAGTTTCTTTCACCCTGAATGCCCCTGTTACCTAGCAGTAAATAGGTACCTGGGTGTTAGTCAGCTGTCACGGGCTGCTTCCTGGGGGTGGAGGCCTGGTCAAGGACCGGGCCGCGGGGACACTAAAAAGCCCCGAAATCAACTCAAGATAACCTCAGTAAGGCTAAGCCACGCTGGGGTTATGAGTCTTCAGGTGAAGCAAAGTTGATGAAATTGTACACACAAATGAAGCCAGGAAAATCCCGGTCCTGTGGTTTATCCTTCCCTTACTTTTCCTGCGTGAAGCCCTGGGCTTTCTTCCCTCCCCTGCGTGAAGCCCTGGGCTTTCTTCCCTCCCCCTGCGTGAAGCCCTGGGATTTCTTCCCTCCCCTGCGTGAAGCCCTGGGCTTTCTTCCCTCCCCCTGCGTGAAGCCCTGGGATTTATTCCCTCCCCCTGCGTGAAGCCCTGGGATTTCTTCCCTCTCCCTCTGCGTGAAGCCCTGGGATTTCTTCCCTCCCCTGCGTGAAGCCCTGGGATTTCTTCCCTCCCCTGCGTGAAGCCCTGGGATTTCTTCCCTCCCCTGCGTGAAGCCCTGGGATTTCTTCCCTCTCCCTCTGCGTGAAGCCCTGGGATTTCTTCCCTCCCCTGCGTGAAGCCCTGGGATTTCTTCCCTCCCCTGCGTGAAGCCCTGGGATTTCTTCCCTCCCCTGCGTGAAGCCCTGGGATTTCTTCCCTCCCCTGCGTGAAGCCCTGGGATTTCTTCCCTGCCTTGCGTGAAGCCCTGAGATTTCTTCCCTCTCCCCCTGCGTGAAGCCCTGGGATTTCTTCCCTCCCCTGCGTGAAGCCCTGGGCTTTCTTCCCTCCCCTGCGTGAAGCCCTGGGATTTCTTCCCTCCCCTGCGTGAAGCCCTGGGATTTCTTCCCTCCCCTGCGTGAAGCCCTGGGATTTCTTCCCTGCCTTGCGTGAAGCCCTGAGATTTCTTCCCTCCCCCTGCGTGAAGCCCTGGGATTTCTTCCCTCCCCTGCGTGAAGCCCTGGGATTTCTTCCCTCCCCTGCGTGAAGCCCTGGGATTTCTTCCCTCCCCTGCGTGAAGCCCTGGGCTTTCTTCCCTCCCCTGCGTGAAGCCCTGGGATTTCTTCCCAGGGCTGTACCCCACACTGAGAGCTGTACCCCACACTGAGAGCTGTACCCCACACTGAGAGCTGTACCCTACACTGAGAGCTGTACCCTACACTGAGAGCTGTACCCCACACTGAGAGCTGTACCCTACACTGAGAGCTGTACCCTACACTGAGAGCTGTACCACACACTGAGAGCTGTACCACACACTAAGAGCTGTACCCTACACTGAGAGCTGTACCACACACTGAGAGCTGTACCCCACACTGAGAGCTGTACCCTACACTGAGAGCTGTACCCTACACTGAGAGCTGTACCACACACTGAGAGCTGTACCCCACACTGAGAGCTGTACCCTACACTGAGAGCTGTACCCCACACTGAGAGCTGTACCACACACTGAGAGCTGTACCCCACACTGAGAGCTGTACCCTACACTGAGAGCTGTACCCTACACTGAGAGCTGTACCACACACTGAGAGCTGTACCACACACTAAGAGCTGTACCCTACACTGAGAGCTGTACCCTACACTGAGAGCTGTACCCTACACTGAGAGCTGTACCCTACACTGAGAGCTGTACCCTACACTGAGAGCTGTACCACACACTAAGAGCTGTACCCTACACTGAGAGCTGTACCCTACACTGAGAGCTGTACCCTACACTGAGAGCTGTACCCTACACTGAGAGCTGTACCCTACACTGAGAGCTGTACCCTACACTGAGAGCTGTACCCCACACTGAGAGCTGTACCCTACACTGAGAGCTGTACCCTACACTGAGAGCTGTACCCTACACTGAGAGCTGTACCACACACTGAGAGCTGTACCACACAGAGCTGTACCCTACACTGAGAGCTGTACCCTACACTGAGAGCTGTACCACACACTGAGAGCTGTACCCCACACTGAGAGCTGTACCCTACACTGAGAGCTGTACCCTACACTGAGAGCTGTACCACACACTGAGAGCTGTACCACACACTAAGAGCTGTACCCTACACTGAGAGCTGTACCCTACACTGAGAGCTGTACCCTACACTGAGAGCTGTACCCCACACTGAGAGCTGTACCCTACACTGAGAGCTGTACCCTACACTGAGAGCTGTACCCTACACTGAGAGCTGTACCCTACACTGAGAGCTGTACCCTACACTGAGAGCTGTACCACACACTGAGAGCTGTACCACACAGAGCTGTACCCCGACATACCTTAAGGTCGTTCCGAGGATCAATGTCTCCCCTGCCCGGTCTCTAATAAGGCCTCCTTTGGGTCACAGATCAACCAGGCTGTTAGTCGCCGCTGCTCGCAGCCTGATAAATAAATTACATCCTGGTTACACCTTTTTTTATAACCATTCCGTTTCACAGTCGATTAAGGAGCGTCTGGGACGGAGGTTCGAACCCTCGTCACGGCCCTTGTGGTTTTGCTACAACCTGGTTGATCAGGGGCCATTTCGAGGTGTTTATCAAGTTGTTTAGACACTGTGAGAGGTACAGCTAACTATGCCTCTTACATAGAGTGTGTTGACGGGTCTTGGTTATCTTGAGGTTATCTTGAGATGATTTCGGGGCTTTTAGTGTCCCCGCGGCCCGGTCCTCGACCAGGCCTCCACCCCCAGGAAGCAGCCCGTGACAGCTGACTAACTCCCAAGTACCTGTTTACTGCTAGGTAACAGGGGCATTCAGGGTGAAAGAAACTTTGCCCATTTGTTTCTGCCTCGTGCGGGAATCGAACCCGCGCCACAGAATTACGAGTCCTGTGCGCTATCCACCAGGCTACGAGGCCCCTAAACATTATTGCCAACAGCATTTGGTGTTCCCAGGCAGTCACCCATCCAAGTACTAACCAAACCCAACGTTGCTTAACTTCGCTGATCGGACGAGAAGCGGTGTTCTCAACGTGGCATGGCCGTTGGAGCCTTAATGTTGATATAGTTCTCTCTCTCTTAGTGAATCACCGGAAGCGCTCACATGAGCAGGATAACATCAGCGTCGTATGCAACGTTAGTGAACATAATTGAAGCCTTCAGGACAATGAAGCTTTAAAAAAGCTTTAATTGCCCAGAATATGAAGCCCCAAAGCTTGGAAGCCGGTCGGCCGAGCGGACAGCACACTGGACTTGTGATCCTGTGGTCCCGGGTTCGATCCCGGGCGAGAAACAATGGGTAGAGTTTCTTTCATCCTATGCCCCTGTTACCTAGCAGTAAAATAGGTACCTGGGTGTTAGTCAGCTGTCACGGGCTGCTTCCTGGGGGTGGAGGCCTGGTCGAGGACCGGGCCGCGGGGACACTAAAGCCCCAAAATCATCTCAAGATAACCTCAAGGACACTAAAGCCCCGAAATCATCTCAAGATAACCTCAAGAGAGGACCGGGCCGCGGGAACACTAAAGCCCCGAAATCATCTCAAGATAACCTCAAGATAATCCCAGTGTCAATCTCTTCCTGAAGAACAACAAATATACACATTTAAAAGTATATCTGCGCTTCCATTAAGATTTTTTGACATAATTTGTTGAAATTTTTATTACAAAACGGAAAAAAAGGAAACTTTTCCTATCCAGCACCAAGGAAAAAGAATGGACGGGATTTATCATCTCAGTTCCCATTACTGTCTATGACCGGCCAGTCTCTGTCATTAATTCGGGAATTGCTAGCCACATTAGTTTGCTAAATCACTTGGCACTTATCTAAGACTTACATGCACTCAACTCAGGACAAGCTGGACCAACAGGAAACTCTGGCGCGATAATCGCGTGCAGTGCGATATCGCGCCAATTTGTCCATATACGATATAGTGGGCAGAGAAAGAACGATATCATGTCAGTCGTGGATATTGGTAAATTTTGCTTATATCACATTATGGAGAAATACGATATGATGAACTTAACACGTGGAGATAGGACGATATGATGAACTTAACACGTGCAGAGGGGACGATATGATGAACTTAACACGTGGAGATAGGACGATATGATGAACTTAACACGTGGAGATAGGACGATATGATGAACTTAACAGGTGGAGATAGGACGATATGATGAACTTAACACGTGGAGATAGGACGATATGATGAACTTAACAAGTGGAGATAGGACGATATGATGAACTTAACACGTGGAGATAGGACGATATGATGAACTTAACAGATGGAGATAGGACGATATGATGAACTTAACAGATGGAGATAGGACGATATGATGAAGTTACCCTGATAAGCAACAATTAGATAAACATATATAACCAACGATATATCGTGTAATCAGGATCCCTCGGACGATATAATTCACAAAACGTAGGGAAAAGGATGAAATAATAACATAGGAAGGAGATGAGTTACAATAACGTGGCTAAAGTAAAATCACAAATCGACTTTAGAATGGTCCAGGACGGACCGAAACGTCGTCGTCCCTTCAACTGCTAGTGTGTGGTCTGGTCAACATAGGAAGAATGAACGATATGATAAATGCCCAAGTGTAATCACAAGTGGAAAGTGAGTACCCACATGAACCACAGAGACGTTAAAAAAACATTTTCAGTGTCAGAGTAGTTAACGGATGGAATGCATTAGGCAGTGATGTGGTGGAGGCTGACTCCATACACAGTTTCAAATGTAGATATGATAGAGCCCCAGAGGCTCAGGAAGCTGTATATTAGTTGATTGATAGTTGAGAGGCGGGACCAAAGAGCCAGAGGATGGGGTACACATCTGTTGAGTTCCTTAGAGTAGGAGCCACATCTGAAGTCGGGTCACACATCTGTTAAGTTCCTTAGAACAGGAGAGGAGTGAAGTAGAGGAAGAAAGTCAGGTATGATACGTGAAACTAGAGATCAGACGCCCAGGGGCCAGATTCAGGAAAGCAGTTACGCAAGCACTTACGAACATGTACATCTTTCCTCAATCTTTGACGGCTTTGATTACATTTATTAAACAGTTTATAAGCATGAAAACTTCCCATTCAACTGTTGTTATTGTTATAAACAGCCTCCTGGTGCTTCGGAGCTCATTAACTGTTTAATAATTGGAAACAAAGGCGCCAAAGATTGAGAAAAGATGTACAGGTTCGTAAGTGCTTGCGTAAGTGCTTTCGTGAATCTGGCCCCTGGTCAGGCAAGCAATGCCTGACCTGGGTATTATACGTTGAATAGACGTTGCTAGAGACGTATAGAGAACGCCCGGTAGACAAAGGTCGCCAAGAAACAAAGAGTAACGAATCAGAATCCAGTAACGCAACCCATACGTGCGACATGAAAGCGGAAACATTTCCGGCCATCCTGGACGCTTATCAAGTCCTGGAAGTGTATCAAGTCCTGACTTGAGAAGGGTCCAGGACTCCATAAAGGACCAGGGGCCAGATTCACGAAAGCACTTACGAACCTGAGGCCAGATTCACGAAAGCACTTACGCAAGCACTTACGAACGTGTACATCTTTCCTCAATCTTTGACGGCTTTGGTTACAATTATTAAACAGTTTACAAACATGAAAACTTGCCAATCAACTGTTGTTATTGTTATAAACAGCCTCCTGGTGCTTCGGAGCTCATTAACTGTTTAATAATTGTAAACAAAACCGTTAAAGATTGAGAAAAGATGTACAGGTTCTTAAGTGCTTTCGTGAATCTGGCCCGAGGACTTGATAAGGGTTCAAGGCAGAAACGTTGTCACATATCTCATATGTGTTAGTTGTATTACGTGTTTCAGTCATTATTGTGACTTATTCAAGGCGGAATGTCCAAAGATTGTGTGTCTTAAGGTCACTTTAAGATCCCATGGAATAGTGACGATAGTGATCATATCCCGTAGGATATTTTTTCAATGTCACTGGGGAGCCGGTCGGTCGAGCGGACAGCACGCTGGGCTTGTGATCCTGTGGTCCTGGGTTCGATCCCAGGCGCCGGCGAGAAACAATGGGCAGAGTTTCTTTCACCCTATGCCCCTCTTACCTAGCAGTAAAATAGGTACCTGGGTGTTAGTCAGCTGTCACTGGCTGCTTCCTGGGGATGGAGGCCTGGTCGAGGACCGGGCCGCGGGGACAGTAAAGCCCCGAAATCATCTCAAGATAACCTTAAGAAACTCAAGAGGAGGCAAAGTGTCAGTGGTGATGTAATTGGTTAATGTCATTGCCCCTTTGGTAATGTCAGTGACATCAAGTCACTGTCATGGGTGGGTGGCATTCGGCCACACCCATGGTTAGATCACTGTCAAGGGTGTGGCATTCAGTCACACTATGGTTAGGTCATTGATCTGACAGAAGTGTGTGTACTCACCTAATTGTGCTTGCGGGGGTTGAGCTCTGGCTCTTTGGTCCCGCCTCTCAACCGTTACATACTTGATAAGGGTTGGTAAGGGACACACACACACACACACACACACACACACACACACACACACACACACACACACACACATGTGTAATTACCTAAGTGTAGTTACAGGATGAGAGCTACACTCGTGGTGTCCCGTCTTCCCAGCACTCTTTGTCATATAACGCTTTGAAACTACTGACGGTCTTGGCCTCCACCACCTTCTCACTTAACTTGTTCCAACCGTCTACCACTCTGTTTGCAAAAGTGAATTTTCTTATATATCTTCGGTATCTGTGTTTATCTAGTTTAAATCTATGACTTCTTGTTCTTAAAGTTCCAGGTTATCTTGAGGTTATCTTGAGATGATTTCGGGGCTTTAGTGTCCCCGCGGCCCGGTCCTAGACCAGGCCTCCACCCCCAGGAAGCAGCCCGTGACAGCTGACTTAACTCCCAGGTACCTATTTACTGCTAGGTAACAGGGGCACTTAGGGTGAAAGAAACTTTGCCCATTTGTTTCTGCCTCGTGCGGGAATCGAACCCGCGCCACAGAATTACGAGTCCTGCGCGCTATCCACCAGGCTACGAGGCCCCTGTGTGTATGTGTGTGTGTCACTGACCTAACCAAAGAGGTGTCAGATTCCTTGGTTTGGCAAATGAGAACTCTTGGTTAGGTCAATGACACCCCCACCCCCCCCTGATGAGGTCAAGAAGCGACAATTAGTAATTATAACGCCGTATTTCAGTCGACACTTCTTGTCGGATATTACGGGTTGAGGGAGTTGATGTCCAGGTGAACTGCTTCGCAGTAATTAAAGGCATATTTGCTGGTCTTTAGTCTCGGTTTGTTAGGCAATGTTCTACCTGTGTGTGTGTGTGTGTGTGTGTGTGTGTGTGTGTGTGTTTGTTTGTTTGTGTGTGTGTGTGTGTGTGTGTGTGTGTGTGTGTGTGTGTGTGTGTGTGTGTGTGTGTAAATCACGAACAAACACTGTGAGAGTGTCAGACCATGAACTGTCTATATATATATATATATATATATATATATATATATATATATATATATATATATATATATATATATATATATATATATATATATATGTATATATATGACTAGAAATAAAAATGAATTTTGGAGAATTGATTTTTGAATTACCACCAACAGTGAAAAGAAATGTACGAAAGATCGAGAAAATTCGTGTTAGAATTATTAATCTTACTTTTTCGGTCATATATAATAATATATGTATACAGGAAAGACTGCTACCAAAATATACTAATATATATATATATATATATATATATATATATATATATATATATATATATATATATATATATATATATATATATATATATATATATATATATATATATATATATGTGTGTGTGTTGTACCTAGTAGCCAGAACGCAGTACTCGTTCCTACTATACTACTATACTACATTTCCGTAGCAGTCTTTCTTCTAAACATATTTCGTTGAAAGCGACAGAAAGTTTAAGATTTATGATTCAGGCACGAATCTTCTAGATATTCCTTATGTCTTTCTTCACTGAAGCACGAAGATTAAACATTAACTCGCCAAAGTTCACATTTATTTATTATTTGGGTTTGACACCTGGTGATGCGTTTCGCAAGGTCTCGCCTTACATTCTCAAAGACAAATTCTAAAGTTGTTGTTATAGATTCAGCTACTCGGAACAAGTTGCAAGTAGCACGGGCTATGGTGAGCCCGTAGGGATTGTGAATTCTACAGTGTTAGCACCTGGTTATATCCTCTAATGGTGAGGTGGTAGGTGACAAGGATGAAAGACATGGGGTATTAAATTAATGGGGTATTTTTTTTTTTTTTTTTTTTTTTTTTTTTTTCTACCACAGACGTGGCCACACATTTACAATGCTAACCAGCATATATACATTTTCTTCTGTCCTCCATGGACAGGGTTAATGGGGTATTAACAGGGATATTACGGGCTATTCATGCCCGTGCCACCTCTGGGTGGCTTAATCTTTATCAATCAACAGGGATAGGGATAGTAAATTTAAAATGTGACATATTGGCAGTTTATGTTCTTCTGGGGGCTTAATTCCCTACCTGTTGCAGGGTCGTTCAGTCCTGCTTCTGCATTGGCTCGGGGTCTTGTAGTGGGTAGAGTGTAATAACTGTTAGCTGGTTATTGATTGCTGGTCTAGATATCTTGATATGCAACGCTTCACTGATATCTAATCTTCTATTGTCATTGTATCTATCAATTATTTCGGTGTTGCTGGTCAAAATATCCCTGGTGATCGGCGATTATATGTTCCTTGATGGAACCCTGTTGTTTGTGCATTGTTAAACGTCTAGAGAGAGACGTTGTTGTCTTGCCTATATATTGAGATCGTTGGGGCTGCCAATCCCCAAGTGGGCACGTGAAGGCGTCAACAACGTTGGTTTCTTTCAAGGTGTTTTTCTTGGTGTCGGGAGAATTCTTGGCTATATATGAACTCAGTATAAAGGCAAGATAACATGCCTGAAGATTCGTGCCAGAATCCTAAATCTAAAACTGTCTGTCGTTTTCAAGGATATATATATATATATATATATATATATATATATATATATATATATATATATATATATATATATATATATATCCCCAAATCACTCCTTCTGAAGATGTATTAATATACGAAAGTTCTTAAGGAAATTCCTGTTTCAATTTTCCTCCGTGGTCTGACACTCACATTTTTAATCACGTGTTTATTTTCGTGATACACACACACACACACACACACACACACACACACACACACACACACACACACACACACATATATATATATATATATATATATATATATATATATATATATATATATATATATATAACATGCATATTTTGTAGCGACAGCAAATCGTGTGCATATCGACTTCCTGGTGGCCATTCCGAGGTAATCCCAACTAACCTTAGGAGGAATTATCTTGTTGAAATCACACAGAGTTCCCCAAACAACACACAACTCATGGTCGATGATGTGGTCTTTTATTTCTCCAGTTCATCTTTGAACCTATTTATTGAACTGGAAAACATGTCACCGTGATACAAAAATAAATATCTGACCAGCCTTACGTGCGATTTGTAATTGGAAAATTTTTTTTTAATTAAAATATCCCATAAGGGCGCTGTTGTATGTGGTGTGAAGTATATGTTTTATGTATGTTATATGTGACATGAAATAGTCATTCTGAAACTGTGGAGGAAAATAGCAATGCAGAAATTCATTTGTTTTGTTGCACGGAAACTTAAAAGAGGTTCAGGAATGGATTTAAGGTGATCATGCAACGATGGGAATGATTGACAGGTGTACAGTGTGATGACTGACAGGTGTACAGTGTGATGACTGACTAACAGGTGTACAGTGTGATGACTGACTAACAGGTGTACAGTGTGATGACTGACTACCAGGTGTACAGTGTGATGAATAACTGACAGGTGTACAGTGTGATGACTGACAGGTGTACAGTGTGATGAATAACTGACAGGTGTACAGTGTGATGACTGACAGGTGTACAGTGTGATGAATAACTGACAGGTGTACAGTGTGATGACTGACTGACAGATGTCCAACTCTGCTAGACAACTAACATAGAAGATTCATGTTAAAGACATAAGAATCTGTCTTACACGAAGAGATAAGAATCTGTCTTACACGAAGAGATAAGAATCTGTCTTACACGAAGAGATAAGAATCTGTCTTACACGAAGAGATAAGAATCTGTCTTACACGAAGAGATAAGAATCTGTCTTACACGAAGAGATAAGAATCTGTCTTACACGAAGAGATAAGAATCTGTCTTACACGAAGAGATAAGAATCTGTCTTACACGAAGAGATAAGAATCTGTCTTACACGAAGAGATAAGAATCTGTCTTACACGAAGAGATAAGAATCTGTCTTACACGAAGAGATAAGAATCTGTCTTACACGAAGAGATAAGAATCTGTCTTACACGAAGAGATAAGAATCTGTTTTACACGAAGAGATAAGAATCTGTCTTACACGAAGAGATAAGAATCTGTCTTACACGAAGAGATAAGAATCTGTCTTACACGAAGAGATAAGAATCTGTCTTACACGAAGACACAAGAATCATCTTAAAATAAAAATTAAGATCGAGAGACATTAAGAAATATGTAAATAATCATAATTTTATTAAGAGTAAAGAACAAGAAAAAAGAAATAAAACGAAGAACAAAACAATAATAAAAATAAAGAAGATAATAGATAAGAATAAAAACAAAAAAAGTAGTAAAGATAAAATCAAAGAGACAATGAGATCGAAAATAGAACGAAAATCAAAGGAACAAAAACATTAAAAAATACAAAAAACAAATGTTAGGAGGAGAATGAGAAGATAAGGAGGGAGAGGAAGAGGAGAGAAAGATAAGGAGAAAAGATTAAGACACAAAAATAGTGATAAAAGTTGCCGTGGAAAATATTGGCTTCAATGGAAATTCTTTAGTGTTTTTCTAAGTGTTTTTTTATTTTAAGGGTTATCTTGAGGTTATCTTGAGATTATCTTGAGGTTATCTTGAGGTTATCTTGAGGTTATCTTGAGGTTATCTTGAGATTATCTTGAGGTTATCTTGAGGTTATCTTGAGATTATCTTGAGGTTATCTTGAGGTTATCTTGAGGTTATCTTGAGGTTATCTTGAGATTATCTTGAGGTTATCTTGAGGTTATCTTGAGGTTATCTTGAGATTATCTTGAGGTTATCTTGAGGTTATCTTGAGATTATCTTGAGGTTATCTTGAGATTATCTTGAGGTTATCTTGAGGTTATCTTGAGATGATTTCGGGGCTTTTTAGTGTCCCCGCGGCCCGGTCCTCGACCAGGCCTCCACCCCCAGGAAGCAGCAGCCCGTGGCAGCTGACTAACACCCAGGTACCTATTTTACTGCTAGGTAACAGGGGCATAGGGTGAAAGAAACTCTGCCCATTGTTTCTCGCTTGGGATCGAACCCAGGACCACAGGATCATAAGTCCAGCGTGCTGTCCGCTCGGCCGACCGGCTATACATTTTTTTGTCTTTTTTCTTCCATTGTTTTTTTTTCTCCTCCATTTTTTGTATAGGGTCTGCTCCCCTCCCTGATCAACCAGGCTGTGACTCATACGTCAGGCTGCGAGCAGCCGCGTCCAACAGCCTGGTTGATCAGTCCAGCAACCAGGAGGCCTGGTCGACGACCGGGCCGCGGGGACACTAAGCCCCGGAAGCACCTCAAGGTAACCTCCCAGGGTCTAGGGTCTTCCCAGGGTCTAGGGTCTTCCTAGGGTCTAGGGTCTCATCCCACCGGTCTGGAAGCGGCAGAGGGCGAGACCAAATGGGCTCTCAGAGAAGCCTCACCATTTGATTTGCATTTCCTTGAGTGTTCCCTATAGCGTCTGAAGACCTTTCCCGCCACTCCGCGCGCCCATACGACGGCATCTCCTGACTCCTAATGACCACACACACGCACGTCACACAGCCATAGTACGCTAATTTTGTCTGGAAAATCCATGTGGACTGGTAAGTCCAGTGGCGGTACTCTTGCAGGTCCGCGTTCAGTTCCCGATGGTGCGAGTGATTGTGTTCCGTTCCTTCGGATTTATGATCATAATTCCCTTTGTTTGGGGTTATTACTTGCAGTAAAGTCCTCTAATGATTATTATTATTGTAGGTTATTAATGTTATCTTGAGGTTATCTTGAGATGATTTCGGGGCTTTAGTGTCCCCGCGGCCCGGTCCTCGACCAGGCCTCCACCCCCAGGAAGCAGCCCGTGACAGCTGACTAACACCCAGGTACCTATTTACTGCTAGGTAACAGGGGCATTCAGGAAAGAAACTTTGCCCATTTGTTTCTGCCTCGTGCGGGAATCGAACAAGCGCCACAGAATTACGAGTCCTGCGCGCTATCCACCAGGCTACGAGACCCCTTAAGCTTCTTCTTAAGCCCTTAAGACCCCTTAAGTGATTATGCTTCTTCCTCTATAACCTTTAGCACAATCAATTCACGTAATATAATATCTAACTTTTCAATAGAAAAATGTTAGATATTGTTAGACATTGGCTCTTGAAAATGTTTCAAGAGCCAATGGCTCTATTCGTGTGTCTGTCTATTCACGTGTCTGAATGGGGTGAGAATAGCTTGAGGTACCTCATCCCTTTGTGTGTATTTTACCTCAATAAACTTATTTCAATTTCAATTTCAATTAGCACAATCTTCGAATAGAGCCATTGGCTCTTGAAAGATTTTCAAGCGGACGTTGTCACAATTTTCCCGTCTTGGCGTCAGCGTTGCAAGGTTTCTATTGAAAAGTTAGATAAACCATTCAAATGATTTATTGGTAATACCGCCGTAGTGGGTTTGTGAGACGTCAATACGACCCCTTCACCTGATGCGGCATGGGACACATCTCCCGTCACGCAGGGTGCAGTCGCACCTCCACAGATCTCCAGTATCAGCTCTTGATACTGGTAATGGCTCAAGAGGGCCACCACTTACGGGCTATTCATGCCCGTGCCACCTTTTGGCTGGCTTAATCTTCATCAATCAATCAATCTAATAGACCAGGGTGCAGTCGCACCTCCACAGATCTCCAGTATCATCTATTGATACTGGTGATGGCTCAAAAGGGCCACCACTTACGGGCTATTCATGCCCGTGCCACCTTTTGGCTGGCTTAATCTTCATCAATCAATCACCTGATGCGGTATTGGGTCTCTCATATATCCGGCTTTTCTGTTTATATCAGACACTGCTTAATCAGACCAAAAGTATTAATTCCGAATTTGTTCTGTTGTATGTCGATGGTTGAGTAGGAATCGAAGTACGTGTGTATGCGTTTGTTTATTATGTATAATTATGTATTTTGTTGTCATGACTGGTGTTTACAGCTTGTAGTAAGCAATCTGTAATTCGAACTGTAGTTAGACTCATTAATGTATGTGCAAAGCTCAGACGCGCTGGAGGACGCTTATTGTAACATAGACCTGTAAAACAGACCTGTAACCCAGACCTGTAACCCAGACCTGTAACCCAGACCTGTACCCCAGACCTGTAACCCAGACCTGTAACCCAGACCTGTACCACAGACCTGTAACCCAGACCTGTAACCCAGACCTGTACCACAGACCTGTAACCCAGACCTGTAACCCAGACCTGTAACCCAGACCTGCACCACAGACCTGTAACCCAGACCTGTAACCCAGACCTGTAACCCAGACCTGTAACCCAGACCTGTAACCCAGACCTGTAACCCAGACCTGTACCACTGACCTGTAACCCAGACCTGTAACCCAGACCTGTACCCCAGACCTGTAACCCAGACCTGTAACCCAGACCTGTAACCCAGACCTGTACCACAGACCTGTAACATCTTGATCCTTGCACTATGGGAGCCGTTCTCTCCCGCCAAAGAGCAGAGTAAACATATTCAGTGGGCCAAGACCATGTCATCTGATACAGTCACATCTGATACAGTCATCTGATACAGTCACATCTGATACAGTCATCTGATACAGTCACATTAATGTGTATTTCTTCGCGTAATGTCAAGAGTGCATATACCGAGGCCACCTACTGAATACCTGTGTGGCGTCAGAAGGATTTGAACACAAGCCCGACAGCCAGTTAAGGCTTCCTTGGGTGTTTCTCGCACTAAGATAACTAAGACTAAGACTGATAACTCGCACTAAGACTTGGCTGTAAGAGCATTTTTGAGTCTTTTTATAACTTATGGCGGTTTCAGCCATTTGGCAGGAGTCTCCAGGATATATTTGTGTAGTCTCATTCGTTTGAAGTTTAATTTATGTTCACTAGTATGTGGAGGAATTTCAGGTAAATATATATGTATCTGTAGGTGATAGTTACATCAGACTGTTGTCATGTAAGAGGCCAGAGGTCAGATATATTCAGGGTCAGTAATCAAGAGAGTAATGGGGTTACTAATGGGGGAAAGATGGGGTTAAATTATATCCCTTGAAGATGAGTAATACCTGAAGATACTTCACCCCATGTGGGGACCCTTGGCTCATTGGGTGATTATAAAGTTTCTCAGTGAATTAGGTTCAAGGTTCAAGGCTCATTCATTGACATCATGCAGAGACTTCAGAATTGAGAGTTCAGTTTGCTGTTCTGCATGGCGGTTTGCCTTTCATTTAATGATAACTTTGACATATTCGTGTCTTTCTCTGTCTCTCTCTATCTTTGTCTCTCTCTCTCTCTCTCTCTCTCTCTCTCTCTCTCTCTCTCTCTCTCTCTCTCTCTCTCTCTCTCTCTCTCTCTCTCTCTCTCTCTCTGTCTCTCTCTCTCTCTGTCTCTCTCTCTCTCTCTCTCTCTCTCTCTCTCTCTCTCTCTCTCTCTCTCTCTCTCTCTCTCTCTCTCTCTCTCTCTCTCTCTCTTTCTTTCTCTCCCTCTCTCTCTCTCTCTTTCTCTCTCTCTCTCTCTCTCTCTCTCTCTCTCTCTCTCTCTCTCTCTCTCTCTCTCTCTCTCTCTCTCTCTCTCTCTCTCTCTCTCTCTCTCTCTCTCTCTCTCTCTCTCTCTCTCTCTCTCTCTCTCTCTCTCTCTCTCTCTCTCTCTCTCTCTCTCTCTCTCTCTCTCTCTCTCTCCGGGCCATGCTGTACTCGTTTGACTAGTGCCGACCCCAGCACAGCCATGTTATGCACGTACCCGACCGGAATCCCCGTGAAAACTTGTATTAGGCATGTTTCAAGGCCTCTGGCCTCTAAGCTCCAACAAACATATAATGTTATTGATATAAATATGTTCACACTGGGATTTTTTCTGCGGATATAAAAAATTACTATTGAAACCCATTTAATATTAGAACACAGCAGTTGAAAATTAAGACATACTAGCTAATATATAATTGCAATGAATACGAAAATGAACGGGCTACGACTAATCTCAAGTCAGAGCCGCTTTTAAGACAAATGTCTGAGGGCGGACCATGAATACTACCTGAACCTTAAGCGTGTGTTTTATGACTTGAAATTCTGCCACATTCTTACATATGACATATTCTTACATATTCTTACATATTCTTACATATTCTTACATATTCATTTTGATGATTTAAAACGCTTTTGATGATTTAAAACGCTTTTGATGATTTAAAACGCTTTTGATGATTTAAAACGCTTTTGATGATTTAAAACGCTTTTGATGATTTAAAACGCTTTTGATGATTTAAAACGCTTTTGATGATTTAAAACGCTTTTGACGATTTAAAACGCTTTTGATGATTTAAAACGCTTTTGATGATTTAAAACGCTTTTGATGATTTAAAACGCTTTTGATGATTTAAAACGCTTTTGATGATTTAAAACGCTTTTGATGATTTAAAACGCTTTTGATGATTTAAAACGCTTTTGACGATTTAAAACGCTTTTGATGATTTAAAACGCTTTTGATGATTTAAAACGCTTTTGATGATTTTGATGATTTATATTTTGATAAATATAAATTAGAAACAAAATATGAGAACAGGAGCAAGGACACGAGAATAAATGAGCGAAGAAGCACAACACCAATTAAACCTCTTTATCCCTACGCCTGTAGTTACGCTCATTGAAAGCTAAGAAACTTTTCTCTAATGCTCCAGACTGACTTGACAATCAGCTGTGGGATAAAGGAAAAGGAATTTAGATGTTAACAGAGAAACGTATGACTTCCTCCTCTTCAGTGCTGCACTTTGTATATTGGGGACTAAACTTGTAAAGCGACCGGCGTGTTCAGCTTGTAAACTGGAAAGTAAAGTAACGTAGTTTACCCTGGTAACAATCCTAAGCCAGTGTGACTTATGTAGTGTTAGAAGCTGGGATATGAGGACAAGGAGCTGGGATATGATGGACAAGGAGCTGGGATATGATGGACAAGGAGCTGGGATATGATCTCTCTCTCTCTCTCTCTCTCTCTCTCTCTCTCTCTCTCTCTCTCTCTCTCTCTCTCTCTCTCTCTCTCTCTCTCTCTCTCTCTGCTCGGCAAGCTATCTTCATAAACAAAACTGTAACGTCATAATAGCTGACATCTGAATATAATTCGCTTTTCTCCCCCTAAAAGGAATTGGATCGTTATAATTTGTGTATTCAGAAGCTGTCTGGGTTTTACAACTTATAATCAAAGAAGCTTTGCAAAGATAATTATATTGATTTTATTCTGGTAAAACGTTTTTACAGTTTTATTTTTTAAGTATAGTTTTTTACAGTTTAAAACGTAGGAGGGAAATACTCCTATGTACTCACCTAAGGGAGCCGGTCGGCCGAGCGGACAGCACGCTGGACTTGTGATCCAGTGGTCCTGGGTTCGATCCCAGGCGCCGGCGAGAAACAATGGGTAGAGTTTCTTTCACCCTATGCCCCTGTTACCTAGCAGTAAAATAGGTACCTGGGTGTTAGTCAGCTGTCACGGGCTGCTTCCTGGGGGTGGAGGCATGGTCGAGGACCGGGCCGCGGGGACACTAAAGCCCCGAAATCATCTCAAGATAACCTCAAGATAACACAGAGAATACTTTCCTTTCGTATATAAAATAAAATACTTCAAGTATGGGAGGAAAAGCAGGTGATGAGTCACAATAACGAGGCTGAAGTATATTGACCAGACCACACACTAGAAGGTGAAGGGACGACGACGTTTCGGTCCGTCCTGGACCATTCTCAATCAATCGACTTGAGAATGGTCCAGGACGGACCGAAACGTCGTCGTCGTCCCTTCACCTTCTAGTGTGTGGTCTGGTCAACATGGGAGAAAATATTATTCTTACGTATACCAAAGGAATATGGCGAAGAGAATATTTTTCTAATATATCTCAAGAAAAACATGCCTCCCCCACCCTCCTATAGATATAATAAAGAGAATATTTTAAAAATGTATCCAGGGTAAATATTTCTTCCTTTACATATTACAAGTAAGAATGCCTCCCCCCCCCCCATCCTGCCCACACACACACTCTCTTGCGTGTGATATGAGCCAGACACAACAACTCCAAGCAGAGGCGTCCCCGAGTTCAATACCCAGGTGCTGAAGCGAGTGAATATGAGCAGCCAAGCGACAAAAGTTTCTCCCTGCGCCTCGCCGTTGTTGTTAGAGATTCAGCTACCCGGGACAAGTTGCAAGTAGCACGGGCTATGGTGAGCCCGTAGCTTACCTGGCTCAGGAGCGGGGCAAGTAGCACGGGCTATGGTGAGCCCGTAGTGGACTTACCTGGCACAGGAGCGGGGCAAGTAGCACGGGCTATGGTGAGCCCGTAGTGGACTTACCTGGCACAGGAGCGGGGCAAGTAGCACGGGCTATGGTGAGCCCGTAGCTTACCTGGCACAGGAGCGGGGCAAGTAGCACGGGCTATGGTGAGCCCGTAGTGAACTTACCTGGCACAGGAGCGGGGCAAGTAGCACGGGCTATGGTGAGCCCGTAGTGGACTTACCTGGCACAGGAGCGGGGCAAGTAGCACGGGCTATGGTGAGCCCGTAGTGGACTTACCTGGCACAGGAGCGGTGCAAGTAGCACGGGCTATGGTGAGCCCGTAGTGGACTTACCTGGCACAGGAGCGGGGCAAGTAGCACGGGCTATGGTGAGCCCGTAGCTTACCTGGCACAGGAGCGGGGCAAGTAGCACGGGCTATGGTGAGCCCGTAGTGGACTTACCTGGCACAGGAGCGGGGCAAGTAGCACGGGCTATGGTGAGCCCGTAGCTTACCTGGCACAGGAGCGGGGCAAGTAGCACGGGCTATGGTGAGCCCGTAGTGGACTTACCTGGCACAGGAGCGGGGCAAGTAGCACGGGCTATGGTGAGCCCGTAGTGGACTTACCTGGCACAGGAGCGGGGCAAGTAGCACGGGCTATGGTGAGCCCGTAGCTTACCTGGCACAGGAGCGGGGCAAGTAGCACGGGCTATGGTGAGCCCGTAGCTTACCTGGCACAGGAGCGGGGCAAGTAGCACGGGCTATGGTGAGCCCGTAGTGGACTTACCTGGCACAGGAGCGGGGCAAGTAGCACGGGCTATGGTGAGCCCGTAGTGGACTTACCTGGCACAGGAGCGGGGCAAGTAGCACGGGCTATGGTGAGCCCGTAATGGACTTACCTGGCACAGGAGCGGGGCAAGTAGCACGGGCTATGGTGAGCCCGTAGTGGACTTACCTGGCACAGGAGCGGGGCAAGTAGCACGGGCTATGGTGAGCCCGTAATGGACTTACCTGGCACAGGAGCGGGGCAAGTAGCACGGGCTATGGTGAGCCCGTAATGGACTTACCTGGCACAGGAGCGGGGCAAGTAGCACGGGCTATGGTGAGCCCGTAGTGGACTTACCTGGCACAGGTTACCTGGATGGAACACATTTGTCGTGTTGGGTCCCTTTTTTTTGTCTGTGTACTTCTGCATTTGTGTTTTATGGCTCGGGGAATTTTTTTATGCTGTGTTTTTTTATTTTTTCATGGACATATGTATATATATATATATATATATATATATATATATATATATATATATATATATATGTGTGTGTGTGTGTGTGTGCGTGTGTGTGTGCGTGTGTGACTAAATACCCAAGCTGTTTCGTTTGGACACATGTCAAAGCTATTGTGTGAATAGCCATGTATCCTAGCTATTGTGTATTGGCATAAGTCAAAACATTTTTTGTGGGAGAAGAAGGTTTTGCCCCTAAAAATTAAGATCTTATCCTAGGATGGTGACCCCCCATCCTTATCCCAGGATGGTGACCCCCATCCTTATCCTAGGATGGTGACCCCCATCCTTATCCCAGGATGGTGACCCCCATCCTTATCCTAGGATGGTGACCCCCATCCTTATCCTAGGATGGTGACCCCCATCCTTATCCCAGGATGGTGACCCCCATCCTTATCCTAGGAGGTTGACATTTCCACTAATTAATCCTGACGAGACCCCGTGGCCTAACTCGAATTTCAATTGGTCATTGCCACAACTACATTAAAGATGTCTCAACTTATCAAGTTAATCTTGGGAAGATAAGTGAATTAAACGTATCATTACTAATTACAATCACAAATAATTACACCAAATTCAGACAAAGACAATTTTGAAAATCAAGGCATGTTAATGTAATTAATTAGTAGAAGGAAAGAAGGGATGTGAGGATAGTATTGGAGCTGGGATAAACAGGATAGGGGCTGGGATATGAGGACAGGATAGGAGCTGGGATATGACACGATAGGGGCTGGGATATAAGGACAGGATAGGGGCTGGGATATGAGGACAAGATAGGGGCTGGGATATGACAACAGGATAGGAGCTGGGATATGACAACAGGATAGGAGCTGGGATATGACAACAGGATAGGAGCTGGGATGTGACAGGATAGGGGCTGGGATATGAGGACAGGATAGGAGCTGGGATATGACAACAGGATAGGAGCTGGGATATAAGGACAGGATAGGGGCTGGGATATGACAGGATAGGGGCTGGGATATGACAACAGGATAGGGGCTGGGATATAAGGACAGGATAGGGGCTGGGACATGAGGACAGGATAGGAGCTGGGATATGAGGACAGGATAGGGGCTGGGATATGAGGACAAGATAGGGGCTGGGATATGAGGACAGGATAGGGCCTGGGATATGAGGACAGGATAGGGCCTGGGATATGAGAACAGGATAGGGCCTGGGATATGAGGACAGAATAGGGCCTGGGATATGAGGACAGGATAGGGCCTGGGATATGAGGACAGGATAGGGCCTGGGATATGAGGACAGGATAGGGCCTGGGATATGAGGAGAGGATAGGGCCTGGGATACTCCTGTGCCAGGTAAGTCCACTACGGGCTCACCATAGCCCGTGCTTCTTGCCCCGCTCCTGTGCCAGGTAAGTCCACTACGGGCTCACCATAGCCCGTGCTTCTTGCCCCGCTCCTGTGCCAGGTAAAACCACTACGGGCTCACCATAGCCCGTGCTACTTGCCCCGCTCCTGTGCCAGGTAAGTCCACTACGGGCTCACCATAGCCCGTGCTACTTGGAACTTCATGTTCTCAGTAGCTGAATCTTGAATACCAACAACAATGACAGGCCTCCTGGCAAGACAGCTCCCAGATGTGAGCTGTGAGAGTGAAGAGAACGGAGACGTAGAGATAGTTAAGTCCGTCGTTGTAAGGGAGAGGTGGGTAGGGAAGCCTGCCTACATTAGGGCAAGGATGAGAAAGACCACAAGAGAATGAGGGACAGGACAACTGATGAGAGAGAGAGAGAGAGAGAGAGAGAGAGAGAGAGAGAGAGAGAGAGAGAGAGAGAGAGAGAGAGAGAGAGAGAGAGAGACAGAGAGAGAGAGACATTGAGACAGACAGAGAGAGAGAGAGAGAGAGAGCGAGAGAGAGAGAGAGAGAGAGAGAGAGAGAGAGAGAGAGAGAGAGAGAGAGAGAGAGAGAGAGAGAGAGAGACATTGAGACAGACAGAGAGAGAGAGAGAGAGTGAGAGAGAGAGAGAGAGAGAGAGAGAGAGAGAGACAGAGAGACAGAGACAGAGAGAGACAGAGACAGAGACAGACAGAGACAGAGAGACAGAGACAGAGACAGAGAGACAGAGAGAGACAGAGACAGAGAGAGAGAGACAGAGACAGAGACAGAGACAGAGACAGAGATAGAGACAGAGACAGAGACAGAGACAGAGACAGAGACAGAGATAGAGACAGAGATAGAGACAGAGACAGAGACAGAGAGACAGAGACAGAGAGAGACAGAGAGAGACAGAGACAGAGAGATAGACAGATAATCAACCAGAAGCTTTACACATAACAAAAGTATGTTTGTATTGTGTTAACATTTCCGGCACGAAGGTCCGTGACCAGTCACGTAGCGAGAGGATCAGACAAGGATTACCACGAGCCATGATAACACCTAAAGAATGGTTATCGCGAATTAATCACCCAACCAATCATCTAAAACATAAAGGTGCGACGTTTCGGTTCATCCTGGACCTTTTATCAAGTGACAACGTTTCGGTCCATAGGTTTTCGACCATACTCAGGTCTTGAACCATCGTCACTTTCCTTATTCTTAGAATTCCCTTATTCTTAGATCCGTGGGTTGGGTGGTCAGTATTTACCTCTGTTATCGTGTCTTATCTGTCCACAAAGAAATAACAAATGAGTGAATAAGTAGATGAGTTTGAGAGCAAAATGTTGAGTTTGTTGAATAAGTAGATGAGTTTGAGAGCAAGATGTTGAGTCTGTTGAATAAGTAGATGAGTTTGAGAGCAAGATGTTGAGTCTGTTGAATAAGTAGATGAGTTTGAGAGCAAGATGTTGAGTCTGTTGAATAAGTAGATGAGTTTAAGAGCAAGATGTTGAGTCTGTTGAATAAGTAGATGAGTTTAAGAGCAAGATGTTGAGTCTGTTGAATAAGTAGATGAGTTTGAGAGCAAGATGTTGAGTGTGTGAAGTTTAAAGATGAGTTATTAACGGCGATTACCGACAGAGAGAAGAGATAATGTGTCGATGAAATGAATGGTTATTAAGAAATGATTAATGAGTAACTAGGCACTGCAAGGCGATTAATAATGTTAAAATGGTTTAGGTAGCATCAGCTGCTGCTGTATATGTAAATATATGAAGCCATGAGTTACCATACACAGTTAGATTCGGGGATTGAACGCCGACCTGCATGAAGCGAGACCGTCGCTCTACCGTCCAGCCCAAGTGGATGGACGGTAATATGTGTATCCATATATAGATAACTAGTGAAAGCTTGTATCACTCAATCTCTAAAAGTGACTCCATTAACAGGGAGATGATTGAAATGCTCCGATTTCAATTTGACATTCTGAATTTCATCCGAGTTGGAGTTTTGCCGTGTTTTAAAATCGTTCTAAATTGGGCTTTTTGGATGCATACGCTCCAGGTAATTGTTTAAGCAAATGGCTATATGTTCGTACATGTGTATTTTACCGTTCAAATAGTCATATGTGCTAAATAAGTTTCAGTGTGCGTATTTATTTATTTAGTAAATCAGGAGGGCGTACTCGGTCGCCCGAGTAAATCAGGAGGGCGTACTCGGTCGCCCGAGTAAATCAGGAGGGCGTACTCGGTCGTCCGAGTAAATCAGGAGGGCGTACTCGGTCGCCCGAGTAAATCAGGAGGGCGTACTCGGTCGCCCGAGTAAATCAGGAGGGCGTACTCGGTCGTCCGAGTAAATCAGGAGGGCGTACTCGGTCGCCCGAGTAAATCAGGAGGGCGTACTCGGTCGCCCGAGTAAATCAGGAGGGCGTACTCGGTCGCCCGAGTAAATCAGGAGGGCGTACTCGGTCGCCCGAGTAAATCAGGAGGGCGTACTCGGTCGTCCGAGTAAATCAGGAGGGCGTACTCGGTCGCCCGAGTAAATCAGGAGGGCGTACTCGGTCGTCCGAGTAAATCAGGAGGGCGTACTCGGTCGCCCGAGTAAATCAGGAGGGCGTACTCGGTCGCCCGAGTAAATCAGGAGGGCGTACTCGGTCGTCCGAGTAAATCAGGAGGGCGTACTCGGTCGCCCGAGTAAATCAGGAGGGCGTACTCGGTCGCCCGAGTAAATCAGGAGGGCGTACTCGGTCGTATGTGATTGCGAGGCGTTATCTTGAGGTTATCTTGAGATGATTTCGGGGCTTTTTAGAGTCCCCGCGGCCCGGTCCTCGACCAGGCCTCCACCCCCAGGAAACAGCCCGTGACAGCTGACTAACACCCAGGTACCTATTTTTACTGCTAGGTAACAGGGGCATAGGGTGAAAGAAACTGCCCATTGTTTCTCGCCGGCGCCTGGGATCGAATCCAGGACCACAGGATCACAAGTCCAGCGTGCTGTCCGCTCGGCCGACCGGCTCCCGACCGGTGCGGTTCATCTCTTGGGCCCCGTCTTTCAGTTCTAATGACTGTCGATGCTTTAGTTATCATGCCAAGTTTTGAAACAGGGAATGAAGTTAGCCTGAACTACCACCTCTTTCGAACTAATCCACAAGGGCCGTGACGAGGATTCGAACCTACGTCCGAGAGGTTCCACCTCTTTTAATACATATACATTGAAGAAGTTCTTTCTTCCGTACTAGTTTCTTGTGAGTTTCTAGATTGTGAGTTTCTAGATTGTACCTATGTCCTTCAATCGTGTGATTGAATTGTGAGGTGAACAGTGAGATGAGGTAAAAGAAACAGCCTAAATGTTACTGTTCCGACCGGGAATTGAACTTTATGTCTTTCCTAATCCTAAACTTATGCAATTTATCCATAATTTGGGACTCTACATTGTCTTCATAAATTCGACAAGCACTGTCGAATTTACTGTAATCTATCACTGTATCATGATAAATGTCACTGTAATCTATCACTGTATCATGATAAATGTCACTGTAATCTATCACTGTATCATGATAAATGTCACTGTAATCTATCACTGTATCATGATAAATGTCACTGTAATCTATCACTGTATCATGATAAATGTCACTGTAATCTATCACTGTATCATGATAAATGTCACTGTAATCTATCACTGTATCATGATAAATGTCACTGTAATCTATCACTGTATCATGATAAATGTCACTGTAATCTATCACTGTAGCATGATAAATGTCACTGTAATCTATCACTGTATCATGATAAATGTCACTAATCTAATTGCTACCGATGTACCTTACGACTAAGCATCTTAGACGCTTTCTGTAAGCTAAACCAAAGTGCCACGTTCCAAGTGTGTACTCAGTTCTGCTCACCTAGTTGTGCTTGCGGGGGTTGAGCTCTGGCTCTTTGGTCCTGCTTCTCAACTGTCAATCAACTGGTGTACAGGTTTCTGAGCCTACTGGGCTCTATCATATCTACTTTTGAAGCTGTGTATGGAGTCAGCCTCCACCACATCACTTCCTAATGCATTCCATTTACTAACTACTCTGACACTGAAAAAATTTCTTTCTAACGTTCCTGTGGCTCATTTGGGTACTCAGTTTCCACCTGTGTGTGTGTGTGTGTGTGTGTGTGTGTGTGTGTGTGTGTGTGTGTGTGTGTGTGTGTGTGTGTGTGTATGTGTGTGTGTGTGTATGTGTGTGTGTGTGTTTGCACTCAAACACTACCCTTGTGTGTTTGAGTGCAACAGTATATATTTGATCCTATAATTTTGAAGGATGGTTTGGACTTATGATGAATGGAAGAACATGTATGCTTCCAATATACAATCTCGCTCTCGTGTGTTTTTTTAAATAATACTTGAAATTGTAAGTATTCAAAGATTATTTCCATTAAGATGATAGGGAGTGAGCCAATTCACTTAATATGCAATAACCATTGGCGAAATGAA
>NC_091233.1:21328481-21338481 GCF_040958095.1 Procambarus clarkii | reverse complement strand
AGTGAGCTAGGGTGGTGGTGGGGAGCCAGAGTGAGCTAGGGTGGTGGTGGTGAGCCAGAGTGAGCTAGGGTGGTGGTGGTGAGCCAGAGTGAGCTAGGGTGGGGGTGGGGAGCCAGAGTGAGCTAGGGTGGTGGTGGGGGAGCCAGAGTGAGCTAGGGTGGGAGTGGGGAGCCAGAGTGAGCTAGGGTGGTGGTGGTGAGCCAGAGTGAGCTAGGGTGGTGGTGGTGAGCCAGAGTGAGCTAGGGTGGTGGTATGGAGCCAGAGTGAGCTAGGGTGGTGGTGGTGAGCCAGAGTGAGCTAGGGTGGTGGTGGTGAGCCAGAGTGAGCTAGGGTGGTGGTGGTGAGCCAGAGTGAGCTAGGGTGGTGGTGGGGAGCCAGAGTGAGCTAGGGTGGGTGGTGGGGGAGCCAGAGTGAGCTAGGGTGGTGGTGGTGAGCCAGAGTGAGCTAGGGTGGTGGTGGTGAGCCAGAGTGAGCTAGGGTGGTGGTGGGGAGCCAGAGTGAGCTAGGGTGGTGGTGGTGAGCCAGAGTGAGCTAGGGTGGTGGTGGGGGAGCCAGAGTGAGCTAGGGTGGTGGTGGTGAGCCAGAGTGAGCTAGGGTGGGGGTGGGGAGCCAGAGTGAGCTAGGGTGGTGGTGGTAAGCCAGAGTGAGCTAGGGTGGGGGTGGGGAGCCAGAGTGAGCTAGGGTGGTGGTGGGGAGCCAGAGTGAGCTAGGGTGGTGGTGGGGAGCCAGAGTGAGCTAGGGTGGGGGTGGGGAGCCAGAGTGAGCTAGGGTGGGGGGCCAGAGTGAGCTAGGGTGGGGGTGGAGTCATCTACCCATTATCTACCCTCCTCGTCTCCTCCTCAATATCCCTACCCCCCCCCCCCCACTCCCTATCCTTTCATTTCACCCTTTCTCTTCCTCTCCCGTCAACCCCTATCCTCCAACAGCCTATTTTCATGTATTTATATACCCAATTACATTGATTGTAACCATGATATATATGTGCTTCAGCCTACAGTTTAGACCTATTGTCTTGTGTATGACCCACTGTCCTGCGTGACAGTGAATACCAGCATTATCCTCACTTTAATAAGACTATCAAAATCCTCAGATTAGGCAAAATTGTAATTAATTTTGTCAATAAAGTTGTTAATAATAATAATTTATATACCCTTAAATCTAGGGATCTTGAGGTTATCTTGAGATGATTTCGGGGCTTTAGTGTCCACGCGGCCCGGTCCTCGACCAGGCCTCCACCCCCAGGAAGCAGCCCGTGACAGCTGACTAACACCCAGGTACCTATTTTACTGCTAGGTAACAGGGGCATTCAGGGTGAAAGAAACTCTGCCCATTTGTTTCTGCCTCGTGCGGGAATCGAACCCGCGCCACAGAATTACGAGTCCTGCGCGCTATCCACCAGGCTACGAGGCCACACATGGGGTCAGCCATCTTTCACATATTATGTGGGAGACTGAGTCACACAATGGCCAGCCCCTCTTAATAGGACCTATAAGATAGACCCCGGCTAGCCCAACCTCTTGTACTGGATGGTAGAGCCTCGGTCTCCTTTCTTGCAGGTCGGCGTTCAATCCCCGACTGTCCAAGGGGTTGGGCATCATTCATTTCATCCGTCCTACTCGAAATACTTATCCTCATCCCTGACAGCCTGACGGCTGAGTGGCCAACGCTTGGAATTCGTAGTGCTAACAAATGGGCAGAGTTTCTTTCACCCTGATGCAACTATTCACCTAGCAGTAAATAGGTACCTGGGAGTTAGACAGCTGCTACGGGCTGCGTAGGAGGCCTGGTCGAGGACCGGGCCGTGGGGACGCTAAGCCCCGAAATCATCTCAAGATAACCTAGGCCATCTTCGTGATACCTTTCACGGTCATATGTGAAATGTGGCGTGTGAGTACCGTAGAGTTGTTCCTGGAAGAAACATTACTGGGAAAAGGATGAGAAAGCAAAGCAATTAAGAGAGAGAGAGAGAGAGAGAGAGAGAGAGAGAGAGAGAGAGAGAGAGAGAGAGAGAGAGAGAGAGAGAGAGAGAGAGAGAGAGAATTGAGACCCAAATATATGTTTGAGTGCTTCTTGATGGGGGAAGGGGGGGGGGTTAAAGTGGGGGGGTGATGAGTTGAGATGACGTAGAGAAAGAGGAGGAGAGAGATAGAGAGATGAGCTGGATGTTTGAAGAGTGGAAAGAAGAGAGGTGGAAAGAGACCCGAGCACAGCCGGGTATTCCTCCAGTATATATATATATATATATATATATATATATATATATATATATATATATATATATATATATATATATATATATATAACTTTAGAAACACTTTCCCACCGGGAGACTCGAACCCTAGCCAGCACAGAAGCCTTCCAGCAACTGGCATAACAGGTACGCCTTAACCCACTCCACCATCTGCTCAGACCCTTAAAAGAGATGGCAATTTCAGAGTATTTATACACTCCAAAGACTACCACCTCCCAAGAGCCAGTTGCCAGTTGCTGGAAGGCTTCTGTGCTGGCTAGGGTTCGAGTCTCCTGGTGGGAAAGTGTTTCTAAAGTTGTATACTTCACTCTCGTGTTTAGGAGAGTTGTGCCTATATATATATATATATATATATATATATATATATATATATATATATATATATATATATATATATATATATATATATATATATATATACACACATATATATTAACCGATATTTTAACAAATATTAAAGTCATTAATATATGAAAGCTTCATTTCCAGATCACCAACATGACAAAATATGTTTATTTAATTATTCATTCAAATTTAAACACTGAGAACCACATCAAAATTGACATAAAATATTGTATATATGTGTTTTGTTAGGGAGTATGTACTTGTATGTGCGTATGTATATGTGCTTACATATGTGTGTGTGTGTGCTTGTAGGGTGAGAGTGGTGGTATTCTTTCAATATTCTCTAGTCTATTGCTACTACATTGGATCTTACATTCATTTGTTGTGTTTTGAAAGTTGAGGATGGAGATGGAGTCTAGGAATTCTGATTCTATTTTTTTTAATCCTGTTTATTGCCAATTCTCGTTCGTGTTTCTATTTTCTCATCTATTCGTTTTCATTCTGTTTCTCATACTAATTTATGTTGTTTAGTCTAATCTTTTTCATTCCATTTCTTTCAATTTGCAAACAATTGTCCTTGTTTGTCTTTGTCTATGTCACTTGATGTCTAGCAACTTATTAAATTCCTGCAACTGTTGAAATTGTAAGTAATTAGACCAGTGGCATGTGAAGAAAATCAATCAGGTTATGCAATAGGATCGAACATTCGTCCCTGAACTCCAATCCAAGAGATATATTATTTTAATTGCGACACTCTACGATGTCGAATTGGTGACATTCGACATTCGTAGAGTGACGAATCGATTTTTGGCCAGAATAAAAAATTAATCTACAAATTAATTAATTAAAAATTAATCAATTAATTAATTAATTAACTAAAAAATTAATCAATGTAATATACAATAACACCTTTATTAACGGGGTGTATTTTAATTTTTGGCGTCTCATTTAAAGACACTTTTTGACATAAAATTTCGATATGACAATTTTAGTCAATGTTCATTGAGGTAATTGATTTAATATTCACATATGATTTATATAAATTACGGTAAGGTGTATTCAAAGGCTTTAGTAATGTGTGATTTTGTTTGTGGTATCTTGCAGGTAGTGTCATTGACAGACGACAGTGTCATTGACAGACGACAGTGTCATTGACAGACGACAGTGTCATTGACAGACGACAGTGTCATTGACAGACGACAGTGTCATTGACAGACGACAGTGTCATTGACAGACGACAGTGTCATTGACAGACGGAAGTGTCATTGACAGACGGAAGTGTCATTGACAGACGGAAGTGTCATTGACAGACGGAAGTGTCATTGACAGACGGAAGTGTCATTGACAGACGGAAGTGTCATTGACAGACGGTGTGCGAGGTGTTGGGATCCGGTAGACAGCTAAACCGTGAGTGTGCCAATGTTATAGTCTTTCATTTGTATATTTTCTGTCAACAGCAGGACACTGGTGGTTATCTTGAGGTTATCTTGAGATGATTTCGGGGCTTTAGTGTCCCCGCGGCCCGGTCCTCGACCAGGCCTCCACCCCCAGGAAGCAGCCCGTGACAGCTGACTAACACCCAGGTACCTATTTACTGCTAGGTAACAGGGGCATTCAGAGTGAAAGAAACTTTGCCCATTTGTTTCTGCCTCGTGTGGGAATCGAACCCGCGCCACAGAATTACGAGTCCTGCGCGCTATCCACCAGGCTACGAGGCCCCCCAAGCGTGGTGAGAGACAACTCTAATATTGTGTAGCAGTGAACAACGAACCAAATACCCGCCAAACACACACCGAAACTACGACGTTGGTGCAACGTTCGAACAAGTTTTAACACCTAACCAGTTATAACAACCAATATAGCAAGTTGTAACAACGTTCTAATACGTCATAAACACGTTAAGCCAAGATGTAACAACTTTATTACAAGTTGTAACAAGCGGAAAATAGAGACAGTTTCGGTTTGTGTTTCCAGGGATAGATTTCAATTGAGATTTAACCTTGCAGAAGTTGTCGAATATATTGGACGTAACTTACTGGAGCCAACACACTTACTCACGAGACACACTCATCCAGCACTTAAGTGAGACAGTAATGAGGAGCACTTAGGTGGGCTAGCCAGGGACTTAAGGCTCCTGCGGGAGTATTCCTGCATACATTATATGAGCCTCTGGTTGTAAATTAAAAAACCATGACAGAACATTTTGGGTGTATTATATGTTCGACCCAAGCGTGAGGAAATTGAGTATAAGCTCGACCTAAGTATGAGGAAATTGAGTATAAGTTCGACCCATATGGGGACAAGGAGCTGGGATATGAGGACAAGGAGCTGGGATATGAGGACAAGGAGCTGGGATATGAGGACAAGGATTTGAGATAGGATGGCGAGAAGGAATAATGCCTAACTACTTGAACCACTCAGCTCATTGTCGATGTCTCCAAGTGTTCTGCTTTACCTTCTAGATGTATTTGTTCCAATGAACACGTCACTAAGTTTGCTAACCCAATATTGTTTGCCTTACCTCCAGTCCATTAGTTGATTGACACTCCACCTGTTGCTGCTGCTGGTGGACTCACACTTGTGTGTGGGGGTGGGTGTGTGTGTGTGGGTGTGTGTGTGTGTGTGTGTGTGTGTGTGTACTCACCTAATTGTACTCACCTAATTGTGCTTGCGGGGGTTGAGCTCTGGCTCTTTGGTCCCGCCTCTCAACCGTCAATCAACTGGTGTACAGATTCCTGAGCCTATTGGGCTCTATCATATCTACATTTGAAACTGTGAATGGAGTCAGCCTCCACCACATCACTTCCTAATGCATTCCATTTGCTAACTACTCTGACACTGAAAAAGTTCTTTCTAACGTCTCTGTGGCTCATTTGGGTACTCAGCTTCCACCTGTGTCCCCTTGTTCGCGTCCCACCAGTGTTGAAAAGTTCGTCCTTGTTTACCCGGTCGATTCCCCTGAGGATTTTGTAGGTTGTGATCATGTCCCCCCTTACTCTTCTGTCTTCCAGTGTCGTGAGGTGCATTTCCCGCAGCCTTTCCTCATAACTCATGCCTCTTAGTTCTGGGACTAGTCTAGTAGCATACCTTTGGACTTTTTCCAGCTTCGTCTTGTGCTTGACAAGGTACGGGCTCCATGCTGGGGCCGCATACTCCAGGATTGGTCTTACATATGTGGTGTACAAGATTCTGAATGATTCCTTACACAGGTTCCTGAACGCCGTTCTGATGTTAGCCAGCCTCGCATATGCCGCAGACGTTATTCTCTTTATGTGGGCTTCAGGAGACAGGTTTGGTGTGATATCAACTCCTAGATCTTTCTCTCTGTCTGTTTCATTAAGTACTTCATCTCCTATTCTGTATCCTGTGCCTGGCCTCCTGTTTCCACTGCCTAGTTTCATTACTTTGCATTTACTCGGGTTGAACTTCAACAGCCATTTGTTGGACCATTCACTCAGTCTATCCAGGTCATCTTGTAGCCTCCTACTATCATCCTCTGTTTCAATCCTCCTCATAATTTTTGCATCGTCGGCAAACATTGAGAGGAACGAATCTATACCCTCTGGGAGATCATTTACATATACCAGAAACAGTATAGGTCCGAGGACTGACCCCTGCGGGACTCCACTTGTGACGTCTCGCCAATCTGAGACTTCACCCCTCACACAGACTCGTTGTCTCCTGTTGCTTAGGTATTCCTCTATCCACCGGAGTACCTTCCCTCTCACTCCAGCCTGCATCTCCAACTTTCGCACTAGCCTCTTGTGTGGCACTGTATCAAAGGCTTTCTGACAATCCAAAAATATGCAGTCTGCCCACCCTTCTCTTTCTTGCCTTATTTTTGTTGCCTGGTCGTAGAATTCAAGTAACCCTGTGAGGCAGGACCTGCCATCCCTGAACCCATGTTGATGCTGTGTTACAAAGTTCCTTCGCTCCAGATGCTCCACTAGTTTTTTTCGCACAATCTTCTCCATCAGCTTGCATGGTATGCAGGTTAGGGACACTGGCCTGTAGTTCAGTGCCTCCTGTCTATCCCCTTTCTTGTATATCGGGACTACGTTAGCTGCTTTCCAAATATCTGGCAGTTCCCCTGTTGCCAGTGATTTGTTATACACTATGGAGAGTGGTAGGCTCAGTTCTCTTGCTCCTTCCTTTAGAACCCAAGGGGAGATTCCATCTGGGCCTATAGCCTTCGTCACGTCCAACTCTAGTAAACACTTCCTTACTTCCCCACTGGTAATCTCAAACTCTTCCAGTGGTTCCTGGTTAGCTATTCCCTCACTTACCTCTGGAATTTCTCCTTGTTCTAAGGTGAAGACCTCCTGGAATTTCTTATTCAATTCCTCACACACTTCCTTGTCATTTGTAGTGAATCCTTCCGCCCCTATCCTTAATCTCATAACCTGTTCCTTTACTGTTGTTTTTCTCCTAATGTGGCTATGCAACAATTTAGGCTGAGTCTTTGCCTTGCTTGCGATGTCATTTTCGTATTGTCTTTCTGCCTCTCTTCTCATCCTGACATATTCATTCCTGGCATTCTGGTATCTTTCTCTGCTCTCCAGTGTCCTGTTATTCCTATAGTTTCTCCATGCCCTTTTACTTTGCTGCTTAGCTAGCCTACATCTTTGATTAAACCATGGGTTTCTCATCTTCATTTCTCTGTTTTCCTTTTGGACTGGGACAAACTTGTTTGCTGCGTCCTTGCACTTCTGCGTGATGTAATCCATCATATCTTGGGCCGTCTTACCCCTGAGCTCTGTTTCCCATGCTATATCTGTTAGGAATTTTCTTATCCCCTCATAGTTTCCCTTTCGGTATGCTAACCTTTTGGTTTCGGTATCCCTCCTCGAGTTCAATAACCCTTCTTCAATCAAGTACTCAAACACCAGTACACTGTGGTCGCTCATTCCTACTGGGTCCTCAAAACCGATTTCTCTTATGTCGGAGTCGTTCAGAGTGAAGACTAGGTCGAGTCTCGCTGGTTCATCATTGCCTCTCATCCTTGTGGGTTCTCCGACATGCTGCGTTAAAAAGTTGCTTGTCACCACCTGCAATAGTTTGGCTCTCCACGTATCCTCGCCTCCATGCGGTTCCTTGTTCTCCCAGTCAATCTTTCCGTGATTGAAGTCGCCCATGATGAGCAGGTGGGATCTATTTCTACAGGCAGCAGAGGCTGCCCTCTCAATTATAGTGTTAACTGCCTTGTTGTTGTTTTCATACTCTTGACTGGGTCTCCTGTCATTTGGTGGAGGGTTGTATATTACTGCTACTACTATTCTTGGTCCTCCCATTGTTATGGTGCCTGCTATGTAGTCTCTGAACTCCTCACAGCCCGGGATGGCCATCTCCTTAAAACTCCATTCCCTTCTCATGAGTAGGGCCACTCCGCCTCCTCCTCTACCTTCCCTCTCTTTCCTTATTACTGTATACTCCTGTGTGTGCGTGCGTGTGTGCGTGTGTGTGTGTGCGTGTGTGTGCGTGCGTGTGTGTGTGTGTGTGTACTCACCTATATGTACTCACCTATATGTGCTTGCAGGATCGAGCATTGACTCTTGGATCCCGCCTTTCTAGCTATCGGTTGTTTACAGCAATGACTCCTGTCCCATTTCCCTATCATACCTGGTTTTAAAATTATGAATAGTATTTGCTTCCACAACCTGTTCCTGAAGTGCATTTCATTTCCCCACTACTCTCACGCTAAAAGAAAACTTCCTAACATCTCTGTGACTCATCTGAGTTTCAAGCTTCCATCCATGTCCTCTCGTTCTGTTACTATTCCGTGTGAACATTTCGTCTATGTCCACTCTGTCAATCCCTCTGAGTATCTTATACGTTCCTATCATGTCCCCCCTCTCCCTTCTTCTTTCTAGTGTCGTAAGGCACAGTTCCCTCAGGCGCTCCTCATACCCCATCCCTCGTAGCTCTGGGACGAGTCTCGTTGCAAACCTCTGAACCTTTTCCAGTTTCATTATATGCTTCTTCAGATGGGGACTCCATGATGAGGCGGCATACTCTAAGACTGGCCTCACGTAGGCAGTGTAAAGCGCCCTAAATGCCTCCTTACTTAGGTTTCTGAATGATGTTCTAACTTTTGCCAGTGTAGAGTACGCTGCTGTCGTTATCCTATTAATATGTGCCTCAAGAGATAGATTAGGTGTTACGTCCACCCCCAGGTCTCTTTCACGCGTCGTTACAGGTAGGCTGTTCCCCTTCATTGTGTACTGTCCCTTTGGTCTCCTATCTCCTAGTCCCATTTCCATAACTTTACATTTGCTCGTGTTGAATTCTAGTAGCCATTTCTCTGACCATCTCTGCAATCTGTTCAGGTCCTCTTGGAGGATCCTGCAATCCTCATCTGTCACAACTCTTCTCATCAACTTTGCATCATCCGCAAACATCGACATGTAGGACTCTACGCCTGTAAACATGTCGTTAACATATACAAGAAATAGAATTGGTCCCAGCACCGATCCTTGTGGTATTCCACTTGTTACTGTTCGCCAGTCCGACTTCTCGCCCCTTACCGTAACTCTTTGGCTCCTTCCTGTTTGTGCGTGTGTGTGTGTGCGTGCGTGCGTGTGTGTGTGTGTGTGTGTGTGTGTGTTTGTGTGTGTGTTTGTGTGTGTGTGTGTGTGTGTGTGTGTGTGTATTAACCTAGTTGTATTCACCTAGTTGTGTTTGCGGGGGTTGAGCTTTGGCTCTTTGGTCCCGCCTCTCAACCGTCAATCAACTGGTGTACAGGTTCCTGAGCCTACTGGGCTCTATCATATCTACACTTGAAACTGTGTATGGAGTCAGCCTCCACCACATCACTGCCTAGTGCATTCCATTTATTAACTACTCTGACGCTGAAAAAAAATTCTTTCTAACGTCTCTGTGGCTCATCTGGGTACTAAGTTTCCACCTGTGTCCCCTTGTTCGTGTTCCACCCGTGCTGAAGAGTTTGTCTTTGTCCACCCTGTCAATTCCCCTGAGAATTTTGTAGGTGGTTATCATGTCTCCCCTTACTCTTCTGTTTTCCCGGGATGTGAGGTTCAGCTCCTTTAGCCTTTCCTCGTAGCTCATTCCTCTCAGTTCCGGGACCAGTCTGCTGGCATACCGCTGAATCTTCTCTAACTTTGTCTTGTGTTTAACAAGGTATGGACTCAAGGCTGGAGCTGCATACTTCTAGATTGGTCTTACATTAAGTGGTATACAGGGTCTTGAACGATTCCTTACACAAGTTTCTAAAGACACTTCTTATGTTGGCCAGTCTAGCATATGCCGCTGATGATATCCTTTTGATGTGGGCCTCTGGGGACAGGTTCGGTGTGATATCAACCCCCAGATCCTTCTCTCTATTTGACTTTTTGCAGGATTTCACCTCCCAGATGGTACCTGGGGTTCAGCCTCCTGCTCCCTTCG
>NC_091233.1:21313481-21323481 GCF_040958095.1 Procambarus clarkii | reverse complement strand
ACAGTCAGAGATAGAGAGAGACAAAGACAGAGACAGAGACAGACAGACAGAGACAGACAGAGACAGAGACAGACAGACAGACAGACAGACAGACAGACAGACAGACAGACAGACAGACAGACAGACAGACACAGACAGACAGACAGTCAGAGATAGAGAGAGACAAAGACAGAGACAGAGACAGACAGACTGAGACAGACAGAGACAGACAGAGACAGACAGACAGACAGACAGACAGTCAGACAGACAGACAGACACAGACAGACAGACAGTCAGAGATAGAGAGAGACAAAGACAGAGACAGAGACAGACAGACAGAGACAGACAGAGACAGAGACAGACAGAAACAGACAAAGACAGACAGAGACAGACAGAGACAGAGACAGACAGAGACAGAGACAGACAGAAACAGACAAAGACAGACAGAGACAGACAGACAGACAGACAGACAGACAGACAGACAGACAGACAGACAGACACAGACAGACAGACAGTCAGAGATAGAGAGAGACAAAGACAGAGACAGACAGACAGAGACAGACAGAGACAGAGACAGAGACAGACAGAGACAGAAACAGACAAAGACAGACAGAGACAGACAAAGACAGAGACAGACAAAGACAGAGAGAGAGGAATAGAGAAACAGAATGACAGACTAATAAAGGATAAAGAGGGATAAAATAAAATAATAGAACAATAATATTGAAAGAAAGAGAATGAAGTAGAAAGAGAATAAATAGCAAAATGAATTACAAGAACGATATAGTGCCAAATTATGGGAATGAAGATAAATAGGTAGTAAATGCAAGAATATTCAGAGGAAGAAGCAAAGGGAAAAGATGATAAAAAAGGCAATGATGGGGGGAGGAAGCAAAATAAAGAAAGAATGGAGAAGTGGATAGACAGAACGAAGAAAACGAAAGGTGGATAATGAATGAGAAAGAAGGGTAAGCAGGAAAATGGAGAGAAAATGAAAAATAGCCAAATAAAGCAATAGAAAATTAATTGAAGGAAGACGAAACTAAAGAGAAATATATGACAGAAGACAAAAATATAGTGAAGGAAGTATAATTTAGATATAATGACTCAAAGATAACACATTTCCTCTGTCAATCAGACCCAGACATAGATAACTCAAGATCTGTCTCCCCTCCAATACTACAGTCTCCCAATTATAATAAACAGCAAAAATATTAATTTACCCAAATGCAGATGGAGTTACAAATAAATCAAAGGAACTCCAGGAGCAGATACTAAAAAAATCTACGTTTCATCGAATTGCATTAACATTAACAAACTCAGAGGTAATATTTCCAATGGGATGTAGAAGTAATTAGGAAAGAGATAACCAATTTGAGTGTACGAGTGATTGTAAATATATAGTTGAAATGGATCTCTTAGGAAAATAACCGAGGGAAAGATATCAAGTTCTGTCAGAATAAATTGAACACTAGAAAGGCTGCAAATAATAAGATGAAGCCATAGTTATAAGGGTCAGAAAAATAGCAACATATGAACATAATACTAACACCAGATTCACTTTGTAGTTTTGGGGGGTATAAATAGGAGATGCCTCGTATGGACCAATAGGAGCTGCCTCGTATGGACCAATAGGAGCTGCCTCGTATGGACCAATAGGAGCTGCCTCGTATGGACCAATAGGAGCTGCCTCGTATGGACCAATAGAAGCTGCCTCGTATGGACCAATAGGAGCTGCCTCGTATGGACCAATAGAAGCTGCCTCGTATGGACCAATAGGAGCTGCCTCGTATGGACCAATAGGAGCTGCCTCGTATGGACCAATAGGAGCTGCCTCGTATGGACCAATAGGAGCTGCCTCGTATGGACCAATAGAAGCTGCCTCGTATGGACCAATAGGAGCTGCCTCGTATGGACCAATAGAAGCTGCCTCGTATGGACCAATAGAAGCTGCCTCGTATGGACCAATAGGAGCTGCCTCGTATGGACCAATAGGAGCTGCCTCGTATGGACCAATAGGAGCTGCCTCATATGGACCAATAGGAGCTGCCTCGTATGGACTAATAGGAGCTGCCTCATATGGACCAATAGGAGCTGCCTCGTATGGACCAATAGGAGCTGCCTCGTATGGACCAATAGGAGCTGCCTCGTATGGACCAATAGGAGCTGCCTCGTATGGACCAATAGGAGCTGCCTCGTATGGACCAATAGAAGCTGCCTCGTATAGACCAATAGGAGCTGCCTCGTATGGACCAATAGGAGCTGCCTCGTATGGACCAATAGGAGCTGCCTCGTATGGACCAATAGGAGCTGCCTCGTATGGGCCAATAGGAGCTGCCTCGTATGGACCAATAGCAGCTGCCTCGAATGGACCAATAGGAGCTGCCTCGTATGGACCAATAGGTCTTCTGCAGTTTCCATTAAGCCCTTGTTCTAATAGAGATCCAATTAGCCACTCCCCGCAGACGCAGCTTAACACACACACACACACACACACACACACACACACACACACACACACACACACACACACATACACACACACACACACACACACACACACACACACACACACACACACACACACACACACACATAACCAACCCGCATTTTCCGTGTTTGCTCGTTGTGTGTTGACAAACGAAAGAAATGATGAGGATTCCAGGCTGCTGGAAGAGGGTTCCTGGACGAACTGGACGGTTGTGCACACATGTTCTGCTTACTCTCCATTCCAGCAAATGTAAAGTAATCAGAATGAGGCGAGGGGGGATTGAGAACCCAAAGGGAATTACAGAGTAAAAAATGGGATTTGTAAGCGGATGGAACACCATCGTTAATGTCAGAATCAACCATAGACAGAATGTCATCAGCGGTTTAGGCTTCACTGGCAATCATCCATTTCGTTTTTTTGGGAAGTTAAATGGGGAAGTATTTTAAGCAGTATGTGCAGTCGAATCATTCCTTTCCCCCTCTGTTCAATTCCAATGTTCTTATGTTCTTAAATTGGAAAAGTTTAGATATAGGAAAGACTTGGGTAAATACTGGTTCAGTAACAGGGTTGTTGATTTGTGGAACCAATTGCCGCGTAACATTGTGGAGGTGGGGTCCCTCGATTGTTTCAAGCGCGGGTTGGACATGTATATGAGTGGGATTGGGTGGTTATAAATAGGAGCTGCCTCGTATGGACCAATAGGAGCTGCCTCGTATGGACCAATAGGAGCTGCCTCGTATGGTCCAATAGGCCTTCTGCAGTTGCCTTTGTTCTTATGTTCTTAATTGGTTATCTGTATATCCCAGCCCCATGTCCTCATGTCCCAGCTCCTTGTCCTCATATCCCAGCTCCTTGTCCTCATATCCCAGCTTCTTGTCCTCATATCACAGCTATTTGTTCTCATATCCCAGTTCCTTCCCCTCATATCCCAGCTCCTTGTCCTCATATCCCAGTTCCTTGTCCTCATATCCCAGCTCCTTGTCCTCATACCCCAGCTCCTTGCCCTCATATCCCAGCTCCTTGTCCTCATACCCCAGCTCCTTGCCCTCATACCCCAGCTCCTTGTCCTCATACCCCAGCTCCTTGTCCTCATATCCCAGCTCCTTGTCCTCATACCCCAGCTCCTTGTCCTCATACCCCAGCTCCTTGCCCTCATACCCCAGCTCCTTGCCCTCATACCCCAGCTCCTTGCCCTCATACCCCAGCTCCTTGCCCTCATACCCCAGCTCCTTGCCCTCATACCCCAGCTCCTTCCCCTCATATCCCAGCTCCTTGTCCTCATATCCCAGCTTCTTGTCCTCATATCACACCTATTTGTTCTCATATCCCAGTTCCTTCCCCTCATATCCCAGCTCCTTGTCCTCATATCCCAGCTCCTTGCCCTCATATCCCAGCTCCTTGTCCTCATATCCCAGCTCCTTGTCCTCATACCCCAGTTCCTTGTCCTCATATCCCAGTTCCTTGTCCTCATACCCCAGTTCCTTGTCCTCATACCCCAGCTCCTTGCCCTCATACCCCAGCTCCTTGTCCTCATACCCCAGCTCCTTGCCCTCATACCCCAGCTCCTTGCCCTCATACCCCAGCTCCTTGTCCTCATACCCCAGCTCCTTGTCCTCATATCCCAGCTCCTTGTCCTCATACCCCAGCTCCTTGCCCTCATACCCCAGCTCCTTGTCCTCATACCTCAGCTCCTTGCCCTCATACCCCAGCTCTTTGTCCTCATACCCCAGCTCCTTGTCCTCATACCCCAGCTCCTTGTCCTCATACCCCAGCTCCTTGTCCTCATACCCCAGCTCCTTGCCCTCATACCCCAGCTCCTTGTCCTCATATCCCAGCTCCTTGTCCTCATACCCCTTCCTAAGTGTTATTCAGTCATATTGGTTCAGTGCTCCCTACTGATCACTTGACCTTGCATCAAGTGCTATTTTTATTCACTCCAAACTTCCCAGTCACCTGCTCAATTATTCCCATGTGTTTGGTGTTCGTTCCCCTTATCTTGAGGTTATCTTGAGATGATTTCGGGGCTTTTAGTGTACCCGCGGCCCGGTCCTCGACCAGGCCTCCACCCCCAGTAAGCAGCCCGTGACAGCTGACTAACTCCCAGGTACCTATTTACTGCTAGGTAACAGGGGCATTCAGGGTGAAAGAAACTTTGCCCATTTGTTTCTGCCTGTTGAGGGAATCGAACCCGCGCCACAGAATTACGAGTCCTGCGCGCTATCCACCAGGCTACGAGGCCCCTTCCTCATTCTTTATTTCTAACCTAATTAGGAAATACTGAAATTGAGGAGGAAAATAGGAGAAGCGATTGAGACAATATCAGACGCTGAATGAGGAGAGATGAAAGAGAATGGAATATAAGTCTTGGAAGAAGATATTCATATTCTTGAAGAATAGTCTTGAGCCTGAGGGCAAAGTCGATGAAAAGAAAAAAAAAATGTGTTCTCACACATTTTTAACATTTGACAATTTCATAATTTTAACAGTTAACCAATCTGTTAAAATTGTGTTTTTTTTAATCAATTTAAATTCCGTCATTTTGACGTTTTCTGAGCTTCGGTGTAGAAGGGTTAAGTGGGTTGTTTGGGTTCGGTAGGTTCTGGATAGGCATAAGCTAATGCATTCTTGACGGTGTCGAATCGTCACACTAACTTGAAAGGTTCGAACGCCAAAGCAAACCACTCAACGTCAACCCGTTTTCGCACTTTCTTACAGTCAATATTGACTTATTAAATAAGTGCATATGTGACATACTAATTTATTGTGAATATTTTAGTTTACCTTAAAAAGCTTCATAGAAAACACCTTACCTTACCTAAACACGTATTTAATAAGTTAATATTGACTATACGAAAGTGCGAGAACGGGTTACCAACGTATTGAGTCCGATGCATAGAAAACGGAGGTATTTGTGAGACGTTACTTATCACCGTAGATTGTATTTGTAATGTTGGTGACCATTACGTCAAAATATGACCTGTTAGCTGAGAGGGCGGGGTGAGAGGAGGTTATCTTGAGGTTATCTTGAGATGATTTCGGGGCTTTTTAGTGTCCCCGCGGCCCGGTCCTCGACCAGACCTCCACCCCCAGGAAGCAACCCGTGACAGCTGACTAACACCCAGGTACCTATTTTACTGCTAGGTAACAGGGACATAGGGTGAAAGAAACTCTGCCCATTGTTTCTTGCCGGCGCCTGGGATCGAACCCAGGACCACAGGATCACAAGTCCAGCGTGCTGTCCGCTCGGCCGACCGGCTCCCATAGGTAAGTGAGGTAAGTGAATTAGTAGGTATGGATATACATTATCTTATAATTCAATGTTATAAAAGCAGGAATATTGAAATTGACGTCAACTGCTCAACCAACATGTAAGGAGCGGAGCCCTGGAGCTGAAGCTGATTCTTGTAACTCATGTAGGAAAGCCCACACACACATTTATACATAAGGCTCTCACACATATGTGCACACATACATACACATATACATACACATATACATACACATATACATTGTGAGGGGCCGGTGGCCGAGCGGATAGCATGCTGGACACGTGATCCTGTGGTCTCTGGTTCGATCCCGGGCGCCGGCGAGAAACAATGGGCAGAGTTTTTTTTCACCCTATGCCCCTGTTACCTAGCAGTAAATAGGTACCTGGGAGTTAGTCAGCTGTCACGGGCTGCTTCCTGGGGGTGTGTGGGTGTGTGTGTTGTGGAAAAAAAATAGTAGCAGTAGTTGATTGACAGTTGAGAGGCGGGCCGAAAGAGTAGAGCTCAACCCCCGCAAACACAACTAGGTGAATACAACTAGGTGAATACATTCTAAGAATCACATATCGAATCGCTATGGAATCGCAGTCCATAGACCTATGGAACGTACGAGACAGGATTCATAGACCTATGGAACGTACGAGACAGGTTTCATAGACCTATGGAACGTACGAGACAGGTTTCATAGACCTACATACGTTCTGTTATTACACATACACATGCCAAGACTCTCACACCGATATACATGTACACATGCTATGACTCCCACGTACACACATACACATACTGAGACACACACACACACGCACAACAAATCAGTTGACTGATTGACAGTTGAGAGGCGGGCCCAAAGAGCCAGAGCTCAACCCCCGCAAGCACAACTAGGTGAGTACACTCGGCACACACACACACACACACACACACACACACACACACACACACACACACACACACACACACACACACACACACACACCACACACACACACACACACACACACACATACACACACACACACACACACACACACACACACACACACACACACACACACACACACACACACACACCACACACACACACACACACACACACCACACACACCCACACACACACACACACACACACACACACACACACACACACACACACACACACACACACACACACACACACACACAAGCTGCTGGTCATGGGGGACCTAAATCACGGAGAGATAGATTGGGAAACGAGGAATCCCCATGGCGGGGAGGAGACCTGGGGAGCGAAGCTGGTAGACGTTATTGACAGGAATTTCCTAACACAGCATGTGAAAGAAGATACTAGGGAAAGAGGAGGGGATACGCCCAGCCTATTAGATCTCATTATCACTCAGAATGTAGAAGACATCGAGCAGTTGGAACATGAAATACCACTAGGAGCTAGTGACCATTGTGTCCTAGCCTTTGACTACATGATGGAGCTTAAAATTGTGACCAAAGGACAAGAGGTCCGGGAAAGGAGACTTGATTACAGAAAAGGGGACTACAGAGGGATAAGGGACTACCTGGGAGAAGTGCAGTGGGAGGAAGAACTTAGAGGAAAAACAGTGCAAGGTATGATGACCCAAGTCATATTGAAATGCAAGGAGGCTGAAGATGGATTTATTCCAACAATAAAGAAAAAAAGCAGGAGGGAATATAATAACCCATGGTTTAATAGACAGTGTCAGGAAGCAAAGGTGAGAAGCAGGAGGGAGTGGAGGAAGTACAGAAGACAAAGGACAGAGGACAACAGGATTAGATGTAACAGAGCTAGGAATGATTACATTAACATAAGACGAGTGTCGGAAAGAAATTATGAGAACGATATTGCAGTCAAAGCGAAAAAGCAACCAAAATTACTACATAGCCATATAAGAAGGAAGATGTCGGTAAATGACCAAGTGACAAGACTGAGGAAAACAGAAGGGGCATATACAGAAAGCGACAAGGAAATCTGCGAGGTACTGAATGCAAAATTCCATGGAGTGTTCACTACCGAGCCTGAGCAGCTCCCATTGTTGAAGAGATTACCCAAGATGAAAGACTATCAGATATAGAGGTGACAGCAGAGGATGTAATGAAACAGTTGACAACACTGGATGCAAATAAAGCTGTTGGACCAGACAAAGTATCACCGTGGATACTTAAAGAGGCAGCGCAGGCTCTCAGCGTGCCTCTGGCAATGATCTTCAATGAGTCACTTATGTCGGGAGAATTGCCCAGTTGCTGGAAGGAGGCAAATGTCGTACCGATTTTCAAAAAGGGGGATAGGGAGGAGGCACTTAACTACAGACCCGTATCACTGACAAGCATCCCCTGCAAAATACTTGAAAGAATAATTAGGCTAAGACTTGTTGAGCACCTGGAGAGCATTGGGTTTGTAAACAAGCACCAACATGGGTTCTGGACAGGGAAATCATGCCTAACAAACCTTTTAGAATTCTATGATAAAGTAACAAGGATAAGGCAGGACAGAGAAGGCTGGGCAGACTGCATATTTCTTGACTGCCAAAAGGCCTTTGATACGGTACCGCACATGAGACTGCTATACAAACTTGAGAGGCAGGCAGGAGTAAGCGGAAAGGCCCTAGTATGGGTGAAGAACTACCTAACAGGAAGGAGCCAGAGGGTAATGGTAAGGGGCGAAAAGTCGGACTGGCGAACAGTAACAAGTGGAGTACCTCAAGGATCGGTGCTGGGACCAATCCTCTTTCTAATTTACGTAAATGATATGTTTACAGGAGTGGAATCATACATGTCAATGTTTGCAGATGACGCAAAATTAATGAGAAGAGTTGTGACAGACGAGGATTGTAGGATCCTCCAAGAGGACTTACACAGGCTGCAGAGATGGTCAGAGAAATGGCTACTGGAGTTTAACACCAGTAAATGTAAAGTTATGGAAATGGGATCAGGTGACAGGAGACCAAAGGGACAGTACACAATGAAGGGGAACAGCCTACCTGTAACGATTCGAGAAAGAGACCTGGGAGTGGATGTGACACCCAATCTAACTCCTGAGGCACATATAAATAGGATAACGACAGCAGCGTACTCTACACTGGCGAAAATTAGAACTTCATTCAGAAACCTAAATGAGGAAGCTTTTAGGGCGCTTTACACTGCCTACGTGAGACCCGTCTTAGAGTATGCCGCGCCATCATGGAGCCCCCACCTGAAGAAACACATAAAGAAACTGGAGAAGGTTCAGAGGTTTGCGACGAGGCTTGTCCCAGAGCTACGAGGGATGGGATATGAAGAGCGGCTGAAGGAACTGAACCTTACGACACTAGAGAAAAGAAGGGAGAGAGGAGATATGATAGGGACATATAAAATACTCAGGGGAATTGACAAAGTGGAAATAGATCAAATGTTCACACGTAATAATAACAGAACGAGGGGACATGGGTGGAAACTGGAAACTCAGATGAGTCACAGAGATGTTAGGAAGTTTTCTTTTAGCGTGAGAGTAGTAGAAAAATGGAATGCACTTGGGGAACAGGTTGTGGAAGCAAATACTATTCATACTTTTAAAACTAGGTATGATAGGGAAATGGGACAGGAGTCATTGCTGTAAACAACCGATAGCTAGAAAGGCGGGATCCAAGAGTCAATGCTCGATCCTGCAAGCACATATAGGTGAGTATACAGACACACACACACACACACACACAAACACACACCACACACACCACACACACATACACACACACCACACACACACACACACACACACACACACACACACACACACACACACACACACACACACACACACACACACACACACACATAAAAAGAAACCCCAAAACAAATAAAATATACAATTGTGATTGTAGCTGTATTTCCGCTCTCCACTTACCAAAACAAACATAAAAGGAAAATACATCAAAATCCTTTTCGGTTGAAATTGATGACGAGGAGAGAGCAAAGCGCCTTTCTTAAGATGTAGTAACAATAGCACATTTATTTTGATACGTTCTTTTGTAACCTTGTATTCACACATAAACGTTCATTTGTGTTATTGTATTCACTCATAAACGTTCTTTTGTAACCTTGTATTCACACATAAACGTTCTTTTGTGTTATTGTATTCACACATAAACGTTCTTTTGTGTTATTGTATTCACACATAAACGTTCTTTTGTGTTATTGTATTCACACATAAACGTTCTTTTGTGTTATTGTATTCACACATAAACGTTCTTTTGTGTTATTGTATTCACACGTAAATGTATTT
>NC_091233.1:21291549-21299049 GCF_040958095.1 Procambarus clarkii | reverse complement strand
TCAGACCCAGACATAGATAACTCAAGATCTGTCTCCCCTCCAATACTACAGTCTCCCAATTATAATAAACAGCAAAAATATTAATTTACCCAAATGCAGATGGAGTTACAAATAAATCAAAGGAACTCCAGGAGCAGATACTAAAAAAATCTACGGTTTCATCGAATTGCATTAACATTAACAAACTCAGAGGTAATATTTCCAATGGGATGTAGAAGTAATTAGGAAAGAGATAACCAATTTGAGTGTACGAGTGATTGTAAATATATAGTTGAAATGGATCTCTTAGGAAAATAACCGAGGGAAAGATATCAAGTTCTGTCAGAATAAATTGAACACTAGAAAGGCTGCAAATAATAAGATGAAGCCATAGTTATAAGGGTCAGAAAAATAGCAACATATGAACATAATACTAACACCAGATTCACTTTGTAGTTTTGGGGGGTATAAATAGGAGCTGCCTCGTATGGACCAATAGGAGCTGCCTCGTATGGACCAATAGCAGCTGCCTCGTATGGACCAATAGAAGCTGCCTCGTATGGACCAATAGAAGCTGCCTCGTATGGACCAATAGGAGCTGCCTCGTATGGACCAATAGGAGCTGCCTCGTATGGACCAATAGGAGCTGCCTCGTATGGACCAATAGAAGCTGCCTCGTATGGACCAATAGGAGCTGCCTCGTATGGACCAATAGAAGCTGCCTCGTATGGACCAATAGAAGCTGCCTCGTATGGACCAATAGGAGCTGCCTCGTATGGACCAATAGGAGCTGCCTCGTATGGACCAATAGGAGCTGCCTCATATGGACCAATAGGAGCTGCCTCGTATGGACTAATAGGAGCTGCCTCATATGGACCAATAGGAGCTGCCTCGTATGGACCAATAGGAGCTGCCTCGTATGGACCAATAGGAGCTGCCTCGTATGGACCAATAGGAGCTGCCTCGTATGGACCAATAGGAGCTGCCTCGTATGGACGAATAGGAGCTGCCTCGTATGGACCAATAGGAGCTGCCTCGTATGGACCAATAGGAGCTGCCTCGTATGGACCAATAGGAGCTGCCTCGTATGGACCAATAGGAGCTGCCTCGTATGGACCAATAGAAGCTGCCTCGTATGGACCAATAGAAGCTGCCTCGTATGGACCAATAGGAGCTGCCTCGTATGGACCAATAGGAGCTGCCTCGTATGGACCAATAGGAGCTGCCTCATATGGACCAATAGGAGCTGCCTCGTATGGACTAATAGGAGCTGCCTCATATGGACCAATAGGAGCTGCCTCGTATGGACCAATAGGAGCTGCCTCGTATGGACCAATAGGAGCTGCCTCGTATGGACCAATAGGAGCTGCCTCGTATGGACCAATAGGAGCTGCCTCGTATGGACGAATAGAAGCTGCCTCGTATAGACCAATAGGAGCTGCCTCGTATGGACCAATAGGAGCTGCCTCGTATGGACCAATAGGAGCTGCCTCGTATGGACCAATAGGAGCTGCCTCGTATGGGCTAATAGGAGCTGCCTCGTATGGACCAATAGCAGCTGCCTCGAATGGACCAATAGGAGCTGCCTCGTATGGACCAATAGGTCTTCTGCAGTTTCCATTAAGCCCTTGTTCTAATAGAGATCCAATTAGCCACTCCCCGCAGACGCAGCTTAACACACACACACACACACACACACACACACACACACACACACATACATACACACACACACACACACACACACACACACACACACACACACACACACATAACCAACCCGCATTTTCCGTGTTTGCTCGTTGTGTGTTGACAAACGAAAGAAATGATGAGGATTCCAGGCTGCTGGAAGAGGGTTCCTGGACGAACTGGACGGTTGTGCACACATGTTCTGCTTACTCTCCATTCCAGCAAATGTAAAGTAATCAGAATGAGGCGAGGGGGGATTGAGAACCCAAAGGGAATTACAGAGTAAAAAATGGGATTTGTAAGCGGATGGAACACCATCGTTAATGTCAGAATCAACCATAGACAGAATGTCATCAGCGGTTTAGGCTTCACTGGCAATCATCCATTTCGTTTTTTTGGGAAGTTAAATGGGGAAGTATTTTAAGCAGTATGTGCAGTCGAATCATTCCTTTCCCCCTCTGTTCAATTCCACTTGGTTATCTGTATATCCCAGCCCCTTGTCCTCATGTCCCAGCTCATTGTCCTCATATCCCAGTTCCTTGTCCTCATATCCCAGCTTCTTGTCCTCATATCCCAGCTCCTTGTCCTCATATCACAGCTATTTGTTCTCATATCCCAGTTCCTTCCCCTCATATCCCAGTTCCTTCCTCTCATATCCCAGCTCCTTGTCCTCATACCCCAGCTCCTTGTCCTCATACCCCAGTTCCTTGTCCTCATACCCCAGCACCTTGTCCTCATACCCCAGTTCCTTGTCCTCATATCCCATCTCGTCCTCATACCCCAGCTCCTTGTCCTCATACCCCAGCTCCTTGGCCTCATACCCCAGCTCCTTGTCCTCATACCCCAGCTCCTTGCCCTCATATCCCAGTTCCTTGTCCTCATACCCCAGCTCCTTGTCCTCATACCCCAGCTCCTTGTCCTCATACCCCAGCTCCTTGCCCTCATACCCCAGCTCCTTGTCCTCATACCCCAGCTCCTTGTCCTCATACCCCAGCTCCTTGTCCTCATACCCCAGCTCCTTGCCCTCATACCCCAGCTCCTTGTCCTCATACCCCCTCCGAAGTGTTATTCAGTCATATTGGTTCAGTGCTCCCTACTGATCACTTGACCTTTCATCAAGTACTATTTTTATTCACTCCAAACTTCCCAGTCACCTGCTCAATTATTCCCATGTGTTTGGTGTTCGTTCCCCTTATCTTGAGGTTATCTTGAGATGATTTCGGGGCTTTTAGTGTACCCGCGGCCCGGTCCTCGACCAGGCCTCCACCCCCAGGAAGCAGCCCGTGACAGCTGACTAACACCCAGGTACCTATTTACTGCTAGGTAACAGGGGCATTCAGGGTGAAAGAAACTTTGCCCATTTGTTTCTGCCTGTTGAGGGAATCGAACCCGCGCCACAGAATTACGAGTCCTGCGCGCTATCCACCAGGCTACGAGGCCCCTTCCTCATTCTTTATTTCTAACCTAATTAGGAAATACTGAAATTGAGGAGGAAAATAGGAGAAGCGATTGAGACAATATCAAACGCTGAATGAGGAGAGATGAAAGAGAATGGAATATAAGTCTTGGAAGAAGATATTCATATTCTTCAAGAATAGTCTTGAGCCTGAGGGCAAAGTCGATGAAAAGTCAGTGTGTTCTCACACATTTTTATCATTTGACAATTTCATAATTTTAACAGTTAACCAATCTGTTAAAATTGTGTTTTTTTTAATCAATTTAAATTCCGTCATTTTGACGTTTTCTGAGCTTCGGTGTAGAAGGGTTAAGTGGGTTGTTTGGGTTCGGTAGGTTCTGGATAGGCATAAGCTAATGCATTCTTGACGGTGTCGAATCGTCACACTAACTTGAAAGGTTCGAACGCCAAAGCAAACCACTCAACGTCAACCCGTTTTCGCACTTTCTTACAGTCAATATTGACTTATTAAATAAGTGCATATGTGACATACTAATTTATTGTGAATATTTTAGTTTACCTTGAAAAGCTTCATAGAAAACACCTTACCTTACCTAAACACGTATTTAATAAGTTAATATTGACTATACGAAAGTGCGAGAACGGGTTACCATCGTATTGAGTCCGATGCATAGAAAACGGAGGTATTTGTGAGACGTTACTTATCACCGTAGATTGTATTTGTAATGTTGGTGACCATTACGTCAAAATATGACCTGTTAGCTGAGAGGGCGGGGTGAGAGGAGGTTATCTTAAGGTTATCTTGAGATGATTTCGGGGCTTTTTAGTGTCCCCGCGGCCCGGTCCTCGACCAGACCTCCACCCCCAGGAAGCAACCCGTGACAGCTGACTAACACCCAGGTACCTATTTTACTGCTAGGTAACAGGGGCATAGGGTGAAAGAAACTCTGTCCATTGTTTCTTGCCGGCGCCTGGGATCGAACCCAGGACCACAGGATCACAAGTCCAGCGTGCTGTCCGCTCGGCCGACCGGCTCCCATAGGTAAGTGAGGTAAGTGAATTAGTAGGTATGGATATATATTATCATATAATTCAATGTTATGAAAGCAGGAATATTGAAATTGACGTCAACTGCTCAACCAACATGTAAGGGGCGGAGCCCTGGAGCTGAAGCTGAATCTTGTAACTCATGTAGGAAAGCCCACACACACATTTATACATAAGTCTCTCACACATATGTGCACACATACATACACATATACATTGTGAGGGGCCGGTGGCCGAGCGGATAGCATGCTGGACACGTGATCCTGTGGTCTCTGGTTCGATCCCGGGCGCCGGCGAGAAACAATGGGCAGAGTTTTTTTTCACCCTATGCCCCTGTTACCTAGCAGTAAATAGGTACCTGGGAGTTAGTCAGCTGTCACGGGCTGCTTCCTGGGGGTGTGTGGGTGTGTGTGTTGTGGAAAAAAAATAGTAGCAGTAGTTGATTGACAGTTGAGAGGCGGGCCGAAAGAGTAGAGCTCAACCCCCGCAAACACAACTAGGTGAATACATTCTAAGAATCACATATCGAATCGCTATGGAATCGCAGTCCATAGACCTATGGAACGTACGAGACAGGATTCATAGACCTATGGAACGTACGAGACAGGTTTCATAGACCTATGGAACGTACGAGACAGGTTTCATAGACCTATGGAACGTACGAGACAGGTTTCATAGACCTATGGAACGTACGAGACAGGTTTCATAGACCTATGGAACGTACGAGACAGGTTTCATAGACCTATGGAACGTACGAGACAGGTTTCATAGACCTACATACGTTCTGTTATTACACATACACATGCCAAGACTCTCACACCGATATACATGTACACATGCTATCACTCCCACGTACACACATACACATACTGAGACACACACACACACGCACAACAAATCAGTTGACTGATTGACAGTTGAGAGGCGGGCCCAAAGAGCCAGAGCTCAACCCCCGCAAGCACAACTAGGTGAGTACACTCGGCACACACACACACACACACACACCACACACACACACACACACACACACACACACCACACACACACACACACACACACACGGACACACACACATACACACACCACACACACACACACACACACACACACACACACACACACACACACACCACACACACACACACACATACACACACACACACACCACACACACACATACACACACACACACACACACACACACACACACACACACACACACACACACACACCACACACACACACACACATACACACACACACACACCACACACATACACACACACACACACCACACACACACACACACAGACACACACACACACACCACACACACACACACACACACACACACACACACACACACACACACACACACACACACACACACACACACACACACAGACACACACACACACACCACACACACACACACACACACACACACACACACACACACACACACACACACACACACACACACACCACACTGTATTTCCGCTCTCAACTTACCAAAACAAACATAAAAGGAAAATACATCAAAATCCTTTTCGGTTGAAATTGATGACGAGGAGAGAGCAAAGCGCCTTTCTTAAGATGTAGTAACAATAGCACATTTATTTTGATACGTTCTTTTGCATTCTTGTATTCACACATAAACGTTCTTTTGTAATCTTGTATTCACACATAAACGTTCTTTTGTAACCTTGTATTCACACATAAACGTTCTTTTGTAATCTTGTATTCACACATAAACGTTCTTTTGTAACCTTGTATTCACACATAAACGTTCATTTGTAACCTTGTATTCACACATAAACGTTCATTTGTAACCTTGTATTCACACATAAACGTTCATTTGTAACCTTGTATTCACACATAAACGTTCATTTGTATTCTTGTATTCACAAATAAACGTTCATTTGTAACCTTGTATTCACACATAAACGTTCATTTGTATTCTTGTATTCACACATAAATGTATTTCCTCGAGCGTTTGTACCGAAGGCGAACCTTTCTTTACCGGTTTCCTCTAGGTTATCTTGAGTTGATTTCGGGGCTTTAGTGTCCCCGCGGCCCGGTCCTCGACCAGGCCTCCTTTTTGTTACACGCCCCCAGGAAGCAGCCCGTAGCAGCTGTCTAACTCCCAGGTACCTATTTACTGCTAGGTAGCAGGTATCTAGGTAACTAGATTATCTTCTTCTTGAGATGATTTCGGGGCTTTAGTGTCCCCGCGGCCCGGTCCTCGACCAGACCTCCTTTTTGTTACACGCCCCCAGGAAGCAGCCCATAGCAGCTGTCTAACTCCCAGGTACCTATTGACTGCTAGGTAGCAGGTATCTAGGTAACTAGATTATCTTCTTCTTGAGATGATTTCGGGGCTTTAGTGTCCCCGCGGCCCGGTCCTCGACCAGACCTCCACCCCCAGGAAGCAGCCCGTGACAGCTGACTAACCCCCAGGTACCTATTTACTGCTAGGTAACAGGGGCATTCAGGGTGAAGAAACTTTGCCCATTTGTTTCTGCCTCGTGCGGGAATCGAACCCGCGCCACAGAATTACGAGTCCTGCGCGCTATCCACCAGGCTACGAGGCCTTGGTCAACTGTACCACAACATCCTTGTGATACAGTTGACTATTTGTATTTGAGACTTGGATTTGTTCATTTGCTGTATCACGCTATTGTAATTTCCGTGTGTATCTGTTATTAACGTTTTTTGTGTCTTTGTTCTATAGACCTATGGAACGTACGAGACAGGTTTCATAGACCTATGGAACGTACGAGACAGGTTTCATAGACCTATGGAACGTACGAGACAGGATTCATAGACCTATGGAACGTACGAGACAGGATTCATAGACATATGGAACGTACGAGACAGGTTTCATAGACCTATGGAACGTACGAGACAGGTTTCATAGACCTATGGAACGTACGAGACAGGTTTCATAGACCTATGGAACGTACGAGACAGGTTTCATAGACCTATGGAACGTACGAGACAGGATTCATAGACATATGGAACGTACGAGACAGGTTTCATAGACCTATGGAACGTACGAGACAGGTTTCATAGACCTATGGAACGTACGAGACAGGTTTCATAGACCTATGGAACGTACGAGACAGATTTCATAGACCTATGGAACGTAGAGACAGGATTCATAGACCTATGGAACGTACGAGACAGGATTCATAGACATATGGAACGTACGAGACAGGTTTCATAGACCTATGGAACGTACGAGACAGGTTTCATAGACCTATGGAACGTACGAGACAGGTTTCATAGACCTATGGAACGTACGAGACAGGGTTTCATAGACCTATGGAACGTACGAGACAGGTTTCATAGACCTATGGAACGTA
>NC_091233.1:21286549-21289049 GCF_040958095.1 Procambarus clarkii | reverse complement strand
ACCGTCAATCAACTGGTGTACAGGTTCCTGAGCCTATTGGGCTCTATCATATCTACATTTGAAACTGTGTATGGAGTCAGCCTCCACCACATCACTGCCTAATGCATTCCATGTGTGTGTGTGTGTGTGTGTGTGTGTGTGTGTGTACTCACCTAGTTGTACTCACCTAGTTGTGCTTGCGGGGGTTGAGCTCTGGCTCTTTGGTCCCGCCTCTCAACTGTCAATCAACAGGTACGCGTTGTGTGTGTGTGTGTGTGTGTGTGTGTGTGTGTGTGTGTGTGTGTGTGTGTGTGTGTGTGGGTGTGTGTGTTGGGGGGGGGGGGCTGCGGGTTGCCACCCATCATTGGCAAGACTTGGCGGAATGTTGGATTGAGAGGTTTCGCTCTGGGCCCCGGGAATATTGCTAGCATCAAGCTGAGATACCGACGGCTTGGCGGCGGGCCCAGGCATCGGCTCTCTGTTTAAGACAGGGCTGGTACCTCGTTCAGGGTCACGGGGGGGGGGGGGGGAGTGCCACGCTAAGGGACACAGGGAGGGAGTGCCACGCTAAGGGACACAGGGAGGGAGTGCCATGCTAAGGGACACAGGGAGGGAGTGCCACGCTAAGGGACACAGGGAGGGAGTGCCACGCTAAGGGACACAGGGAGGGAGTGCCACGCTAAGGGACACAGGGAGGGAGTGCCACGCTAAGGGACACAGGGAGGGAGTGCCACACTAAGGGACACAGGGAGGGAGTGCCACACTTAGAGACACAGGGAGGAGGAAGGAGGGCCATGCACAGAGAGGTAGAATTATGTGATCTCTCGACTTCATAAAACATTTGTGTAAACTTGCTTCATAAAACATTGAATGTTATGTGAGATATATATACGTAATAATACATACATTGAATGTGTGTATTATATGTATGCAGGCGCGCGAGGCCTCGTAGCTGAGTGGAGAGCGCTCTAGGGTCATCGTCCTAAGGACCCGGGTGCGATTCCGGGCAGAGGGAGAAACATATAGGCCGAGTTTCTTTCACCCTGGTGTACCTGTTCCCCTAGCAGTAAATAGGTATCTGGGAGTTAGGCAGCTGTTACAGGCCCTTATTGTGTAAGAGAAATGTATGCAGTAGACATAATAGAGGAAAAATTAAGTTGGTTAGAAAGGCGGGGTCCAGGAGCTAAGCTCGATTCTGCAGATACAAATAGTAAATACATACACAGATATGACGCTTTGAGGGGGGGGGGGGTGATTCTAGGCAACATGAGTTCGAATCCTAGTTGGGTCAATTGTGATTTTACGGGACCAAAGAGCCAAAGCTCAACCTTCCCCCCTCCCGCAAGCACAACTAGGTGAGTACAAACACACACACACACACACACACACACACACACACACACACACACACACACACACACACACACACACACACACACACACATGTTATGTGAGATATATACGTAATAATACATACATTGAATGTGTGTATTATATGTATGCATACTAGTCCCAGAACTAAGAGGCATGAGTTATGAGGAAAGGCTGCGGGAAATGCACCTCACGACACTGGAAGACAGAAGAGTAAGGGGAGACATGATCACAACCTACAAAATCCTCAGGGGAATCGACCGGGTAAACAAGGACGAACTTTTCAACACTGGTGGGACGCGAACAAGGGGACACAGGTGGAAGCTGAGTACCCAAATGAGCCACAGAGACGTTAGAAAGAACTTTTTCAGTGTCAGAGTAGTTAGCAAATGGAATGCATTAGGAAGTGATGTGGTGGAGGCTGACTCCATTCACAGTTTCAAATGTAGATATGATAGAGCCCAATAGGCTCAGGAATCTGTACACCAGTTGATTGACGGTTGAGAGGCGGGACCAAAGAGCCAGAGCTCAACCCCCGCAAGCACAATTAGGTGAGTACACACCCACCCACCCACACACACACACACACACACACAATCTCCCCTTGGGTTCTAAAGGAAGGAGCAAGAGAACTGAGCCTACCACTCTCCATAGTGTATAACAAATCACTGGCAACAGGGGAACTGCCAGATACTTGGAAAGCAGCTAACGTAGTCCCGATATACAAGAAAGGGGATAGACAGGAGGCACTGAACTACAGGCCAGTGTCCCTAACCTGCATACCATGCAAGCTGATGGAGAAGATTGTGCGAAAAAAACTAGTGGAGCATCTGGAGCGAAGGAACTTTGTAACACAGCATCAACATGGGTTCAGGGATGGCAGGTCCTGCCTCACAGGGTTACTTGAATTCTACGACCAGGCAACAAAAATAAGGCAAGAAAGAGAAGGGTGGGCAGACTGCATATTTTTGGATTGTCAGAAAGCCTTTGATACAGTGCCACACAAGAGGCTAGTGCGAAAGTTGGAGATGCAGGCTGGAGTGAGAGGGAAGGTACTCCGGTGGATAGAGGAATACCTAAGCAACAGGAGACAACGAGTCTGTGTGAGGGGTGAAGTCTCAGATTGGCGAGACGTCACAAGTGGAGTCCC
>NC_091233.1:21251549-21281549 GCF_040958095.1 Procambarus clarkii | reverse complement strand
CAGACAAGCGAGGGAAGGGGGAAAGGATCTATCAGGAGAAACCGCCAAGCCATTACGACTATATAGCCCTGGGAAGGGGTCAGGATAAGGATTTGAGATGGGACGGGGGGGAAGGAATGGTGCCCAACCACTTGTGGACTATCGAGGATTGAACGCCGACCTGCATGAAGCGAGACAGTCGCTCTCCCGTCAAGCCCAAATGGTTAGGTAGAGAGCTAGGGATAGATACTGTGGTCCAAGGTCACTGTAAACAGGCCAACCAACTTCTGGCAATTCATGCATGCAAAATACTGAAATAAGTCTAAAAACTGAGATAAAAAATAGACCTATTTAGAGCTGAAATCAATATACTAATGATTCAAGTAATCTACGTCATGTTGATATCAGCTGACGTTTATGTAGAGTAGTAGTAGAAGTAGAAGTAGAAGAAGCAGTAGAAGTAGTCATCCATTACCCCTCAGCAGATTATGGAGTTGTGCTCTGGTTGTGGGTCTGGAGTGGCCTCTCCAGGGCACAAAGCCTGGGGAGGATGATATGGGGAAGAAGCTGTTACCCATGCAGCAGGTCCCCCCCCCCCCTTCTCCAGGGCGCAAAGCCAAGGGAGGTCGATACTGGGGGGGGGGGGGAAGCTGTCTCCCATGTTACCTATATATCAGGTAGACCTCTATGTATTAGGTGAACCTCTATGTATCAGTTAGACCTCTATGTATCAGTTAGACCTCTATGTATCAGGTAGACCTCTATGTATCAGGTAGACCTCTATGTATCAGGTAGACCTCTATGTATCAGTCAGACCTCTATGTATTAGGTAGACCTCTATGTATCAGGTAGACCTCTATGTATCAGGTGGACCTCTATGTATCAGGTAGACCTCTATGTATCAGTTAGACCTCTATGTATCAGTTAGACCTCTATGTATCAGTTAGACCTCTATGTATCAGGTAAACCTCTATGTATCAGGTAGACCTCTATGTATCAGGTGGACCTCTATGTATCAGGTAGACCTCTATGTATCAGTTAGACCTCTATGTATCAGTTAGACCTCTATGTATCAGGTAGACCTCTATGTATCAGGTAGACCTCTATGTATCAGTCAGACCTCTATGTATCAGGTAGACCTCTATGTATCAGGTAGACCTCTATGTATCAGGTGGACCTCTATGTATCAGGTAGACCTCTATGTATCAGTTAGACCTCTATGTATCAGTTAGACCTCTATGTATCAGGTAGACCTCTATGTATCAGATAGACGTCTATGTATCAGACCTCTATGTATCAGGTAGACCTCTATGTATCAGGTAGACCTTTATGTATCAGGTGGACCTCTATGTATCAGGTAAACCTCTATGTATCAGTTAGACCTCTATGTATCAGTTAGACCTCTATGTATCAGTCAGACCTCTATGTATCAGGTAGACTTCCATGTATCAGGTGGACCTCTATGTATCAGGTGGACCTTTACATATCAGGTATCGCTTGACCTCCTAGCAACATCAGCTGACCTTTACGTAGATTTCAGTGCTAAAAATGTTTCACCTGTATCGTGTAATCCGTCATACTAAGCATCTCCCCGAGCTAAACGTCAGTACGGTGTTCTATGTGACCTTTCCGTGACCTTCTCTGGGGGTCATGACCCCTAAGGTCAGGCTGTACATGATACGCAAATTGTCACAATCATGCCTCACACCTCATCATCTCTGGGGAAACAATGAGTTCAAATTGATTGTGTTCCAGATATTGATCTGTTGAACCTGCTAGTTCTAAGGTTCTGACCTGATTTAAGCGCTAGTTCTGAGGTGATTTAAACGGAACGAGACTGGTTAGTTGAGAGAGAAAAAGAGAGAGAGAGAGAGAGAGAGAGAGAGAGAGAGAGAGAGAGAGAGAGAGAGAGAGAGAGAGAGAGAGAGAGAGAGAGAAACAGACAGACAGACAGACAGACAGACAGACAGACAAACAGACAGACAGACAGACAGACAGACAGACAGACAGACAGACAGACAGACAGACAGACAGTTACCTGCCTAACCACCAGTAAAGCGACTTCCAGTGGAGTTCGGTACCCGCTAACTTCTCTCCGAAGTCTTTCAAGATTGCCGGACGAATTGATGTTAGTCCTAAATATCCTCTTGTGTTATCCTGTAGCACATCTGTAGCCAAGATAACAGTTTCAGTCAAGAAATGTCAGGAAACTGTGAAGTGAAAGCCGTAAGCCAGGATGACTTTGTAACACTTGGAAGGGATATGATGCAGACTAAGATCAGGTGAACGGTCAGGTAAATTATGAGGAGAGATTGGATTATTTAGCGCTTGAAAGGGATGTGAGGAAGTTCTTGTTTTAGAATCAGCTACTCGGAACGAAAGTTCCAAGTAGCACGGGCTATGGTGAGCCCGTAGTGGACTTACCTGGCACAGGAGCGAGGCAAGTAGCACGGGCTATGGTGAGCCCGTAGTGGACTTACCTGGCACAGGAGCGGGGCAAGTAGCACTGGCTATGGTGAGCCTGTAGTGGACTGACCTGGCACAGGAGCGGGGCAAGTAGCACGGGCTATGGTGAGCCCGTAGTGGACTTACCTGGCACAGGAGCGGGGCAAGTAGCACGGGCTATGGTGAGCTCGTAGTGGACTTACCTGGCACAGGAGCGGGGCAAGTAGCACGGGCTATGGTGAGCCCGTAGTGGACTTACCTGGCACAGGAGCGGGGCAAGTAGCACGGGCTATGGTGAGCCCGTAGTGGACTTACCTGGCACAGGAGCGGGGCAAGTAGCACGGGCTATGGTGAGCCCGTAGTGGACTTACCTGGCACAGGAGCGGGGCAAGTAGCACGGGCTATGGTGAGCCCGTAGTGGACTTACCTGGCACAGGAGCGGAACTGTAACTGTATGAGGAATAGATGGAGGAGCGACTTGGAGCACCGGGGGAGTCGAACGCCGACCCAGCAAGACGCCAGGGCGTCGCTCTACCAACCAATCTTAATGGCTGAGAGTTTCAGTCAAGAGTTATTGCCTCTTTCCCATAAGAGCAAAAGTAGACAGGCTCTTCCAGAAGCTCATTTGACCCTCGCGAGAGTGGGAGAAAAGTAAGCAAGTTCGATAGATAGAGAGAAGGGGAGAGATAATGGAGATAGTATAATGTTGTGGATACAAAGAGGGGACGTGAATAATGAGGGGAGCAGGGAAAGACCAATGTTTCAGGCATGGAGCAAATGGAGCAAGAAACAGATCAAAGAGCAATCGGGATTGAACATGAAATGTTTATGTGACTGATGGGAGTATATTTGTGCGTGGGAAGGGTGCGTTTGATGTTAGTAGGGGCCTCGTAGCCTGGTGGATTGCGCGCAGGACTCGTAATTCTGTGGCGCGGGTTCGATTCCCGCACGAGGCAGAAACAAATGGGCAAAGTTTCTTTCACCCTGAATGCCCCTGTTACCTAGCAGTAAAATAGGTACCTGGGTGTTAGTCAGCTGTCACGGGCTGCTTCCTGGGGGTGGAGGCCTGGTCGAGGACCGGGCCGCGGGGACACTAAAGCCCCGAAATCATCTCAAGATAACCTCAAGTAGTAGGGGGTATTAGATAGTCATGGATAGTATTACATACTTATGGATAGTATTAACTAGTTATGGAGAGTATTGGGTAGTCGTGAATAGCATCAGTCAAGTATAATATTAGTCAGGGATATTATGAGGTAGTTAGGGACAGGCACTCAGAGAGAACTATCAACATCAGAAGCCCGAGACTGTTCAACACGCTTCCACTACACGAGGGACATAACTGGCCGACCCCTCACAGTGTTCAAGAGAGAACTATCAACATCAGAGGCCCGAGACTGTTCAACTCGCTTCCACTACACATAAGGGACATAACTGGCCGACCCCTCACAGTGTTCAAGAGAGAACTATCAACATCAGAGACCCGAGATTGTTCAACACGCTTCCACTACACATAAGGGGCATAACTGGCCGACCCCTCACAGTGTTCAAGAGAGAACTATCAACATCAGAGGCCCGAGACTGTTCAACACGCTTCCACTACACATAAGGGACATAACTGGCCGACCCCTCACAGTGTTCAAGAGAGAACTATCAACATCAGAGACCCGAGATTGTTCAACACGCTTCCACTACACATAAGGGGCATAACTGGCCGACCCCTCACAGTGTTCAAGAGAGAACTATCAACATCAGAGGCCCGAGACTGTTCAACACGCTTCCACTACACATAAGGGACATAACTGGCCGACCCCTCACAGTGTTCAAGAGAGAACTATCAACATCAGAGGCCCGAGACTGTTCAACACGCTTCCACTACACATAAGGGACATAACTGGCCGACCCCTCACAGTGTTCAAGAGAGAACTATCAATATCAGAGGCCCGAGACTGTTCAACACGCTTCCACTACACATAAGGGACATAACTGGCCGACCCCTCACAGTGTTCAAGAGAGAACTATCAACATCAGAGGCCCGGGACTGTTCAACACGCTTCCACTACACATAAGGGACATAACTGGCCGACCCCTCACAGTGTTCAAGAGAGAACTATCAACATCAGAGGCCCGAGACTGTTCAACACGCTTCCACTACACATAAGGGGCATAACTGGCCGACCCCTTACAGTGTTCAAGAGAGAACTATCAACATCAGAGGCCCGAGACTGTTCAACACGCTTCCACTACACATAAGGGACATAACTGGCCGACCCCTCACAGTGTTCAAGAGAGAACTATCAACATCAGAGGCCCGAGACTGTTCAACACGCTTCCACTACACATAAGGGGCATAACTGGCCGACCCCTCACAGTGTTCAAGAGAGAACTGGATAAACACCTCCAAAGGATAACTGATCAACCAGGCTGTGACTCATACGTCAGGCTGCGAGCAGCCGCGTCTAACAGCCTGGTTGATCAGTGCAGCAACCAGGAGGCCTGGTCGACGACCGGGCCGCGGGGACGCTAAGCCCCGGAAGCACCTCAAGGTAACCTCAAGGTAAGGTAGGTATTGAGTATACAGGGAGGGTATTAACTAGCCAAGTAGGGCATAAGTTTCCCAGGTAAATTATTGGTTTACCAGGAAATCAATTTAAGTCTGACTCCTTGTTTATCTGCCAATATCCAGGGGCCAGATTCACGAAGCAGTTACGCAAGCACTTACGAACCTGTACATCTTTTCTCAATCTTTGGCGGCTTTGTTTACAATTATTAAACAGTTAATGAGCTCAGAAGCACCAGGAGGCTGTTTATAACAATAACAACAGTTGATTGGCAAGTTTTCATGCTTGTAAACTGTTTAATAAATGTAACCAAAGCCGTCAAAGTTTGAGGAAAGATGTACACGTTCGTAAGTGCTTGCGTAACTGCTTCGTGAATCTGGCCCCCAGGTTCGTAAGTGCTTTCGTGAATCTGGCCCCAGGTTCGTAAGTGCTTTCGTGAATCTGGCCCCAGGTTCGTAAGTGCTTTCGTGAATCTGGCCCCAGGTTCGTAAGTGCTTTCGTGAATCTGCCCCCAGGTTCGTAAGTGCTTGCGTAACTGCTTCGTGAATCTGGCCCCTGGTCTATTATCAAATCAATTGTGATAATGGTCTTGATAATCGACTTGATAATGGACGGACCGAAACGTCGTCGTCCCTTCACCTTCTAGTGTGTGGAGAATGGTCCAGGACGGACCGAAACGTCGTCGTCCCTTCACCTTCTAGTGTGTGGAGAATGGTCCAGGACGGACCGAAACGTCGTCGTCCCTTCAACTTCTAGTGTGTGGTTTGTTCAGTATTCTTCAGCCACGTTATTGTGACTCATCGCCTGCAGAACTACGTCCTTTCCTGTAGCTTGTCGTCTTATACTAACGCTCTGGACCTGGGGCCAGATTCACGAAAGCACTTACGAACCTGGGGCCAGATTCACGAAAGCACTTACGAACCTGGGGCCAGATTCACGAAAGCACTTACGAACCTGGGGCCAGATTCACGAAAGCACTTACGAACCTGGGGCCAGATTCATGAAAGCACTTACGAACCTGGGGCCAGATTCACGAAAGCACTTACGAACCTGGGGCCAGATTCACGAAAGCACTTACGAACCTGGGGCCAGATTCACGAAAGCACTTACGAACCTGGGGGCCAGATTCACGAAGCAGTTACGCAAGCACTTCCGAACGTGTACATCTTTCCTCAATCTTTGACGGCTTTGGTTACATTTATTAAACAGTTTACAAGCATGAAAACTTGCCAATCAACTGTTGTTGTTGTTATAAACAGCCTCCTGGTGCTTCGGAGCTCATTAACTGTTTAATTATTGTAAACAAAGCCGCCAAAGATTGAGAAAAGATGTACAGGTTCGTAAGTGCTTGCGTAACTGCTTCGTGAATCTGCCCCCAGGTTCCTAAGTGCTTGCGTAACTGCTTCGTGAATCTGGCCCCTGGTCTATTATCAAATCAATTGTGATAATGGTCTTGATAATCGACATGATAATGGACGGACCGAAACGTCGTCGTCCCTTCACCTTCTAGTGTGTGGAGAATGGTCCAGGACGGACCGAAACGTCGTCGTCCCTTCACCTTCTAGTGTGTGGAGAATGGTCCAGGACGGACCGAAACGTCGTCGTCCCTTCACCTTCTAGTGTGTGGTCATGTTGTTCTCATTGATGATAAAAAGAGCAGCAACGTCAAGCAGTAAAATAGGTACCTGGGAGTTAGTCAGCTGTCACGGGCTGTTTCCTGGGGGTGGAGGCCTGGTGGAGGACCGGGCCGCGGGGACGCTAAGCCCCGAAATCATCTCAAGATAACCTCAAGATACGTCATCAGTTGTGAGTCGTGTGTAAAATAAAAACTTTCCAACTAGTCATAAAGAACTATTATTTCCAGATACTCATTTGACCAAGCTAAATTATATTAAGATATTCCGTTACACACGTGTCCACTTTACATCATCCTCGGGACCCAAGGGGGGCAGGCAACCCTAGGCGATAGAGAGAGATTCATTATGTAATAAAGTTATAACGACCTTACATGGTCAGTGAGGATACACACACCTGTGAGGGAACATTCTCTCGCTAAATGACGCCTCTAATGTATATCATTCCGGATGTTTTGGGACAGGAAGCCTGGACTTTGGTTTATTGGATCTTGCGGGGCCTTGTTTGACACCCCGATGGTCCAAGTGGATTTGGCACTGTTCTCTACCTTGGTCCTATCCCAGATTCTTGTCTTCATATCCCAGCTCCTTGTCTTATAGCCTACATCCTTCTCCTCATATCCCAGCTCCTTGTCCTCATATCCCAGCTCCTTGTCCTCATATCCCAGCTCATTGTCCTCATATCCCAGCTCCTTGTCTTCATATCCCAGATCCTTGTCCTCATATACCAGCTCCTTGTCCTCATATCCTAAATCCTTGTCCTCATATCCCAGCTCCTTGTCCTCATATCCCAGCTCCTTGTCCTCATATACCAGCTCCTTGTCCTCATATCCTAAATCCTTGTCCTCATATCCCAGCTCCTTGTCCTCATATCCCTTCTAAGTGCTATATCAAACTGTCTTAACGCTTTCTCCTCATAACTACCTCCCTACTTTTAGGCCTACTACTGATCTTCCTCAGTCTGCTCTTGGGTACCTATTTACTGCTTGGTGAACAGGAGCAACAGGTATAAGGTCCTAGCTACTGGCCTGACCCCAGGAGGCTTCCCACAACAGTTGCCTAACTCCCCCGTGAATCTATTTATTGCTAGGTGAAGAAAGCATATCGTTTGGGGGAAAAAAGTTGCAAACCAATGCAATAGATCACAAAAAATCATCTTGAAGCAACAAAATCGTAAGGGCCTGGTAGCCTGGTGGATAGCGCGCAGGACTCGTAATTCTGTGGCGCGGGTTCGATTCCCGCACGAGGCAGAAACAAATGGGCAAAGTTTCTTTCACCCTGAATGCCCCTGTTACCTAGCAGTAAATAGGTACCTGGGAGTTAGTCAGCTGTCACGGGCTGCTTCCTGGGGGTGGAGGCCTGGTCGAGGACCGGGCCGCGGGGACACTAAAGCCCCGAAATCATCTCAAGATAACTCAAGATAACATGCAAATTGAGTCACTCTATTACCTGATCAACCCTTAGAGGCTTGGCTTGGGAGATGAAGCTCAACATTGCAAGCACAGTTATGTCAGCACATTTACGTTATTACACGCTACTTGCACGCATAAACACACACACACACACCGATGGTTCGAAAGGCGGGATCCAAGAGTCAATGTTCGATCCAGCAGGCACAAATAAGTGAGTACAATTATGTCAGTACACACACACACACACACACACACACACACACACACACACACACACACACACACACACACACACACACACACACACACACACACAGGAAGCTGGGGAAACACGGAAATTTTTACTCAGCGTGAGAGAGAGAGGTAATTGAAGCTATCTAGTGAACACAAACTCCCTACACAACTTCAAAAGCAGAGATAACAAGGCGCTGTTATCCCAATCAAATCACAAACAACGGGAACCCCAGCAAGCACAGGAAGTAATCACAGCGTTGCTTCATTATCAGATCATTATATCAACGTAAAAAATCATGTTTTTCATTGTGTTTTGGATGATGTCTGCCTCCTCTCAGTGCAGAGGTTCATTGTATATATATATATATATATATATATATATATATATATATATATATATATATATATATATATATATATATATATATATATATATATATATATATATACTCTGAGAGGTGTAGCAGCTTCTCGATCTTCATACATTGAGAGTCTACCTTGGTACACCTACTGGTTGGTCAGTAAGGTATTGTGGTCTTAATAACCCTCCAGAGGTTGATAGGTCTTAAGTCCAACACCAAACTTGCTGGTTGGTCAGTAAGGTATTGTGGTGGTCTTAATAACCCTCCAGAGGTTGATAGGCCTTAAGTCCAACACCAAACCACGAAGGTAAAGTTGGACTTCGTCGAGGGAGAGACAGACATGGAGGCACCACCTGATTTAAACTAATGTCTTGAAAGTGATCTTTATGGAAATACAAGGGAAACTAATCTCCTGAAATTCCATTTTGGAAATTATTTGGCGATAGAGCAATAGAAGAATTTTTGGCTCAACCCCCAGACGCTGTCAGGATTAAGAAGTGCAGAAGCTGGCGGCATTTTAAAATGCATTCGAGCGGAACATGAGGTTTTCAGATAAGACGAAGAATCTTAAACTCTATAACCAAGGTAAGTGATAGCCTAGTAACTTTCACATAGATTTTTTAGCTACTGATTCGAGAAAATTTATCCATGGTGCGATAGCGGATAGGAAAGATGTTGCGGAACAGGAAACGTGGATAGAAGAGGGAGATACGTCACCGTCTTGGAGGAGGAGAGAGGAGACTCAAGAGAGGTGAAGAGAAAGCCTTTTGTTAAGAGACATTGTCTCTACTTTACCTACTAAAGACTTCACACTGTGCCTTACACCTTAGGAGCCGGTCGGCCGAGCGGACAGCACGCTGGACTTGTGATCATGTGGGCCTGGGTTCGATCCCAGGCGCCGGCGAGAAACAATGGGCAGAGTTTCTTTCACCCTATGCCCCTGTTACCTAGCAGTAAAATAGGTACCTGGGTGTTAATCAGCTGTCACGGGCTGCTTCCTGGGGGTGGAGGCCTGGTCGAGGACCGGGTCGCAGGGACACTAAAAAGCCCCGAAATCATCTCAAGATAACCTCAAGATAACCACCTTGCTGTATTCAGTGTGTATATATATATATATATATATATATATATATATATATATATATATATATATATATATATATATATATATATATATATATATATGTCGTACCTAGTAGCCAGAACGCACTTCTCGGCCTACTATGCAAGGCCCGTTTTGCCTAATAAGCCAAGTTTTCCTGAGTTAATATATTTTCTCTAATTTTTTTCTTATGAAATGATAAAGCTACCCATTTCATTATGTATGAGGTCAATTTTTTTTTATTTGAGTTAAAATTAACGTAGATATATGACCGAACCTAACCAATCATACCTAACCTAACCTAACCTATCTTTATAGGTTAGGTTAGGCTAGGTAGCAGAAAAAGTTAGGTTAGGTTAGGTTAGGTAGGTTAGGTCGTCGAAAAAACATTAATTCATGAAAACTTGGCTTATTAGGCAAATCGGGCCTTGCATAGTAGGCTGAGAAGTGCGTTCTGGCTACTAGGTACGACATATGTCTATATATATATATATATATATATATATATATATATATATATATATATATATATATATATATATATATATATATATATATATTGAAGTGGGTAGAATATAGTTGTGCATTAAGTAGCTGTTGGAGGTGAGGCACCTGCAATTTATATCCATCCAAACTCATTCATATACATGTCTAACCTACACTTGAAACACTCCAGCGATCCCAGTTCCATTATGTTACCCCGGTGATGTGTTTCATAGATCAAACATTGATCAATCATAGATTATTGTTTCCATTCAGCGTTTCAACAGATGGTGAAAAAAAAGTGTCTTAATACTATTGCAAGTATTTAATATCTTGGTGACAATAGAGTTTATTTATATATTAAATATTTCCTTCAGAACCTTCGTTCAGGTAAACAAAAAAGTACTTAGTGTGATTAAGTCTAAGATTATGATTAAGGGATGAAATTATGCAGGCGATGAGTCACAATAACGTGGCTGAAGTATGTTGACCAGACCACACACTGGAAGGTGAAGGGACGACGACGTTTCGGTCCGTCCTGGACCATTCTCAAGTCGATTCTAGTTGTGATACATTTATCATTTTATAGTCCAATGGGTAGTGCACATTGCTGGGACGTCCTGGGATGTGAGTTCTATCAGGCTGTTGACCAGACCACACACTAGAAGGTGAAGGGACGACGACGTTTCGGTCCGTCCTGGACCATTCTCAAGTCGATTGTGATCGACTTGAGAATGGTCCAGGACGGACCGAAACGTCGTCGTCCCTTCAACTTCTAGTGTGTGGTCTGGTCAACAGGGATGAAATTATTCTGCAAATTTTATTTTTGTTGGTAATGATGATTACCGACACAAGTTAGCTTTCAGAAATTATATGCAAGGATGTTTATTGTAAATTATTTAATCATGAACATTTAAATATACGATAGAGCGGTAATCAAACTAAGTTACGTCAAATATTTCCTGAAGAAATTATTTTGTGTTTTATCAACAGTCTGGTTGATCAAACTAGTAACTAGGAGGCCCGGTCAGAGACCGGGCTGCGTGTACATTGATCCTGGGATCAATGTAAGGTAAGGCAGTATGATAACGGCGCCAAACAGACTCCCAACATTCACACAACGTAAATACAACATTGCAACCACGCAATAACGTCGCGGCAACGTCCGTGCAACATTGTGTGTCTGCAATCAGTGTTGCCACAAGGGGCGGGGATGAGAAACAGACTCCCAACGTTCGCACAACGTAAATACAACATTGCAACCACGCAATAACATCGCGGCAACGTCCGTGCAACATTGTGTGTCTGCGGCCAGTGTTGCCACGCGGGGCGGGGATGAGTGTCGGACTTGACTTCACCCGGACGTGAGGATCGATACTTCTCTTTCTTGTCCTGAGGTGAGGCAGAGATGATACAGATCTGGGGGGGAGGGGGGGGGGGCGGAGGTCCCGGACCTGGGCAATCACAGGTAGTGGTCTCCCGGGACCTGCCGGGGCCTCCATGGGGGTGGGGGGGTTGATGGGGAGGGGATTGAAATTGAAATTGAAATAAGTTTATTGAGGTAAAATACACACAAAGGGATGAGGTAGCTCAAGCTATTCTCACCCCGTTCAGTACATCGTGTTAATACAAACATAGACACACATCACAAACAATAAACATATTACCAAACATTCTGAGAGATAAACATATACATTTCCTGGTGGGTGGGATAGTGTGTTACAGTAGGGGGTGGGGGGGGGGTGAGGTAAGGTGGGGGGGTGAGATAAGGTGGGGGGGGGGGGTGAGAGACATGGAGGGAGAGTGTGAATGATAGAGAGTAAAGTGAAAAAAATGCAAAAACACAAGTTTACATAACCATACAACACTGTGTGTATGAGGTATGTGTGTGTATACACACACACACACACACACACACACACACACACACACATACACACACACACACACACACACACACACACACACACACACACACACACACACACACACACAAGAAACACACACACACACACACACACACACACACACACACACACACACACACACACACACACACACATTGTTGGAAGGGGTTACCCTAGATGAAAGACTATCAGATATAGAGGTGACAGCAGAGGAGGTAACGAAACAGTTGACAACTCTAGATGCAACTAAAGCAGTTGGACCAGACAAAGTATCACCGTGGATACTAAAAGAAGCAGCACAGGCCCTCAGCGTGCCTCTGGCAATGATCTTTAATGAGTCACTTATGTCAGGAGAATTGCCCAGTTGCTGGAAGAAGGCAAATGTCGTGCCGATCTTCAAGAAAGGTGATAGGGAGGAGGCACTTAACTATAGACCTGTATCACTGACAAGCATCCCCTGTAAAATACTGGAAAGAATAATAAGGCTACGACTGGTTGCACACCTGGAGAACATTAGGTTTGTGAACAAACATCAACGTGGGTTCTGGACAGGGAAATCGTGCCTAACAAACCTGGAATTCTATGATAAAATAACGAGGATAAGACAGGACAGAGATGGTTGGGCAGACTGCATATTTCTGGACTGCCAAAAAGCCTTTGATACAGTACCGCACATGAGACTGCTGTTCAAGCTCGAGAGGCAGGCGGGGGTGGGGGGAAAGGTCCTAGCATGGATAAGGAACTACCTAACAGGAAGGAGCCAAAGAGTTACGGTAAGGGGCGAGAAGTCGGACTGGCGAACAGTAACAAGTGGAGTACCACAAGGATCGGTGCTGGGACCAATTCTATTTCTTGTATATGTTAACGACATGTTTACAGGCGTAGAGTCCTACATGTCGATGTTTGCGGATGACGCAAAGTTGATGAGAAGAGTTGTGACAGATGAGGATTGCAGGATCCTCCAAGAGGACCTGAACAGATTGCAGAGATGGTCAGAGAAATGGCTACTTGAATTCAACACGAGCAAATGTAAAGTTATGGAAATGGGACTAGGAGATAGGAGACCAAAGGGACAGTACACAATGAAGGGGAACAGCCTACCTGTAACGACGCGTGAAAGAGACCTGGGGGTGGACGTAACACCTAATCTATCTCCTGAGGCACATATAAATAGGATAACGACAGCAGCGTACTCTACACTGGCAAAAGTTAGAACATCATTCAGAAACCTAAGTAAGGAGGCATTTAGGGCGCTTTACACTGCCTACGTAAGGCCAGTCTTAGAGTATGCCGCCTCATCATGGAGTCCCCATCTGAAGAAGCATATAATGAAACTGGAAAAGGTTCAGAGGTTTGCAACGAGACTCGTCCCAGAGCTACGAGGGATGGGGTATGAGGAGCGCCTGAGGGAACTGTGCCTTACGACACTAGAAAGAAGAAGGGAGAGGGGGGGGGGGGGACATGATAGGAACGTATAAGATACTCAGAGGGATTGACAGAGTAGACATAGACGAAATGTTCACACGGAATAGTAACAGAACGAGAGGACATGGATGGAAGCTTGAAACTCAGATGAGTCACAGAGATGTTAGGAAGTTTTCTTTTAGCGTGAGAGTAGTGGGGAAATGGAATGCACTTGGGGAACAGGTTGTGGAAGCAAATACTATTCATACTTTTAAAACTAGGTAGCCGGTCGGCCGAGCGGACAGCACGCGGGACTTGTGATCCTGTGGTCCTGGGTTCGATCCCAGGCGCCGGCGAGAAACAATGGGCAGAGTTTCTTTCACCCTGATGCCCTTGTTACCTAGCAGTAAATAGGAGTTAGTCAGCTGTCACGGGCTGCTTCCCATGTGTATGTGTGTGTGTGAAAAAAAGTAGTTAGTAAACAGTTGATTGACAGTTGAGAGACGGGCCGAAAGAGCAAAGCTCAACCCCCGCAAGCACAACTAGGTGAATATAGAGCTGTAGATCAGCTCTATATTCACAGTGTAGATCAGTCCTCAGGCCACACAGGGGACTCTAGTACTCTACTAGTACTCTAGACCACACTCTAATCTCCTGCCAGACTCTTTTATTGACTCTATTGTGCTGTCTGCTCTGGACTCTACCGTCTTAAAGAGCACCAAGAGACGAGGATAAAGAGTTAAACTTTCTCTTTGCTCTTGAGGTTATCTTGAGATGATTTCGGGGCTCTAGTGTCCCCGCGGCCCGGTCCTCGACCAGGCCTCCACCCCCAGGAAGCAGCCCGTGACAGCTGACTAACACCCAGGCACCTATTTTACTGCTAGGTAACAGGGGCATAGGGTGAAAGAAACTCTGTCCATTGTTTCTCGCCGGCGCCTGGGATCGAACCCAGGACCACAGGATCACAAGTCCAGCGTGCTGTCCGCTCGGCCGACCGGCTCCCTCTGTTTCTGTTTCTAATAGGCTCTGTTTCACTTTCTTTCACCAAATAATAACTTGGATCTCTTTACCTGTTTACATTTGTCTCTCCTGAAAAAAAAACTTACTATATAAGTTCGTAGCTTTTTCTATTAAAATTTACACTTTCCTTTTCGCAATTAAATCTCCTCAAGTCTGAGCTGTGTATTCACTTTAAGTCTTAAGTCTTAAGTCTTAAGGGAACCCAGGTGGCCTAGATTCTCAGTGGAACAAGTTTCAGACTTGTATAAGCTTTTCATATTAATTTCACGTGGAGATGTAGATGCTGGGGGTGCTGGCTCACGCACGCGCGCATGCACGCGCTCTTTACAATGCTGTATGTAATACTGTGAATATATTAAATTGACCCTGGGTTTACAGGAAGGGGGGGAGAGGGGGTTATGGGGGGGGAGCTCGAATGAGGGAAGAGTGGGAGGAGGAGAGAGAGAGAGAGAGAGAGAGAGAGAGAGAGAGAGAGAGAGAGAGAGAGAGAGAGAGAGAGAGAGAGAGAGAGACAGACAGACAGACAGACAGACAGACAGACAGACAGACAGAGAGAGAGAGAGAGAGAGAGAGAGAGAGAGAGAGAGAGTGAGACAGACAGACAGACAGACAGAGATAGAGAGAGAGAGAGAGAGAGAGAGAGAGAGAGAGAGAGAGAGAGAGAGAGAAAGGGATGAAAGAAAAGCAGAATAGACAAAAATAATCGAAGAAAAACGAATTCAAAGATGACAAGACGCAAGGATGATAAAGAGGGAGTAAGAAAAGAATAAAGAAAGCAGGTTATAAGAGGAATGTGACAGAGCTGAGAGGGAGAAACAGCAAAAAAATTAAATAAAGATAGATAAAGGGGAAGGGAGGATATGTGACCAATTAGCAAAGGATCATAAACCAAGGAGTAAAAATGAGTAGAATTAGTAAGATAACGAAGAGGAGAAGAAGAAGGAAGAGAGAGAGAAAACACAAGAACCCCGTTATAATTAACTTCAAGATAGAGCACCGAATTATTGACGTATCTTCGCATTAATTACCATAAGTGTTAATAGGTTTGTATTCTTGTAAGACAAAGACAAGTTCAAGTATTACGCTTCTTGTTAGGGGGGAACTACTCTATATTTGACGCTTGCTACTACGTCAGAAATACAACTGTTTATCTCTAACAGGTACATACGAGCCCAAGCAACCCACCTAACCTATCGAGGCCAGTGCATAGAAAACGTGAGTATTACGTTGCTTTAAATTGTTCTAATATGTGAAAATATTGTGTATAGTGCATATTTGGTGGATCGGGGCTCCACACATACACACACACACCCCAGGCTCCACCCACACACACACCCCAAGCTCCACACCCACACACACACACAACAGGCTCAACCCCACACACACACACACCAGGCTCCACCCACACACACACCCCAAGCTCCACACCCACACACACACACACCAGGCTCAACCCCACACACACACACACCAGGCTCCACCCACACACACACCCCAAGCTCCACACCCACACACACACACAACAGGCTCAACCCCACACACACACCCCAAGCTCCACACCCACACACACACCCCAAGCTCCACACCCACACACACACCCCAAGCTCCACACCCACACACACACACACCAGGCTCAACCCACACACACACCCCAAGCTCCACACCCACACAACACACACCAGGCTCAACCCACACACACACCCCAAGCTCCACACCCACACAACACACCCCAAGCTCCACACCCACCCACACACACACACTATGGCACTATTGCGGAGTGCCTCTGGCACTCCTCTGGCGTCTCTAATCACACTGTCAGACCGTTACGGGGCACTTAATTAGTAGAGAGAGACTCATAATGCCTCTCAGTCTTGTTTGGGACAATCATGAAAGCGGCAGTTAACCAGGACCTAAATTATCATACTTATAGGATCGCCACTCTAAGGTCATTATGCAACCCGTTCTCGCAAATTCGTAAAGTCAATATTGACTTATTAACTACGTGCATAGGTGATATACTAAACATAATAGATACCCTTAAAAAGATTCATAGAAAACACCGACCTTACCTAACCTTGTTAGTATCTTAAGATAAGCATCTTATTGCTTAATAATTACAATTATTACTTAACCTATACCTATTATAGGTTAGGTAATAATTGTAATTACGAAGCAATAAGATGCTTATCTTAACATACTAAGTAGGTTAGGTAAGGTCGGTGTTTTCTATGAAGCTTTTCAAGGGAAACTATTATGTTAAGTATGTCACCTATGCATATATTTAATAAGTCAATATTGACTTATTAAATTTGCGAGAACGGGTTGAATTATGATACAGGATTGGGGGGGGGGGGGTAGAAATAGCCTAAGCTACTCTATCCTTTTGAGATGTATTTCTTTCTAGTCTCAGTAAACATACTTGAAGTTGATACAGGATTGGTGGTAAGTTAATATATGTCCCGTGAACGGATTTTGCGAGAAGGGATTTTTTTTCAAAACAAAAAAATATCTATGATTTTTTAGGATTTTATTATTTAGAGAGTCCTGTAGGATTTTCCTGGCCAAGACTCCTGTAGAGTCCTCTTTGTTGCTCCTAGTAAGTATCCTGTAGATTCCTATTGCAGTGTATTGCGTGCATTTGTATGCCAATGTAATTTATATACATATATATATATATATATATATATATATATATATATATATATATATATATATATATATATATATATATATATTGTGTGTCTGTGTGTGAGTGCAAAAATAACAGAAGGGAAAATGGAATATATTTTGAGAACTTTTGCCCTTTGACGAAACATCGAGAGGGGGCGGAAGTGCTCAAACTATTTTTCAGTTTCTCTCTGGTTATTCTTAAAACCCAATGCCACTATATATATATATATATATATATATATATATATATATATATATATATATATATATATATATATATATAGATCCATAACCTTTAGGCATTTGTCTTGTATGTTTTGTAGCCTTTAAATACACAATAAAGGAAAAAAAAAAAAAGGGAAGGGGGTGGTAGGAGAAAAGCACACAGAAACTGTATTGGAGGGGACCTACATTCCCTCCAATGCGTTATGTGTGGTTTCCTCCGAGGCTATGGGTCCCCCTTCTTCCAGCCAGAGGTGGTACTCCCTTCCCTATATATATATATATATATATATATATATATATATATATATATATATATATATATATATATATATATATATAATGTTTCTGGTCTTTTTTTCTATATGACAAACATTTTCAACAGGTTTTCCCTTAAACCAAAATGGAAAACGCTGTTGGTCCTTGAACTGAAGGATTTTTTTTTTTACAGAAGTTGGGGCGTAAACTTTGGTATGTCTGTAGTGAGTTAGGACAGGTAGAACCAGTGGGAGGGTGTAGTGTAGTTCCTACCTTACCTACCTTTCCTTGAGGTTACCTTGAGGTGCTTCCGGGGCTTAGCGTCCCCGCGGCCCGGTCGTCGACCAGGCCTAGCTCCTGGTTGCCGTAAATGGTGCCTTTACCACCAGTGTTGAACACCACTCACAGAGAGAGAAAAAAAAATAACATTTAATGTTCAATTACTCTGAGCATTTGATAGTTTATTTCCTCTGTAACTTTGATGAGTTTGCCAACCAATTTGCGGTTTTTCTCCTATCAGATTAAATGGCCTGTGATCTGGGAATGTATACAATAGACGGAAGATCAAAGAGCTTCAGAATATATTTGATCAAAGCTCTAGTTGTTAATTGAAAGAGTCTTATAGGTTATATAGGTCAAGAATTTCAAGAAAATGATGTATTCAATGCATTTCGTAATGCATTTTAATAATTACTCATTGTTTTGTTCAGTAAGGAACTTGATTAATTCCTTTCCATTCCTATTAAGATTGTTTGACTTCGATGGAATAGTTTAGCAATTCAGGTGTGGAACAGAGCTTAATTGTACCTATTTTCTCTTCCCATAGTGTGGCATAGAACATGAACCGGTAGGCCTTCCCCATAGTGTGACATAGAGAAGTGCACCTGGTACTTCCCCCATGGTGTGACACAGCATAGGCCTATTTTATCCCCTTCCCCCCCCCCACACCGATCTCCCCCACACTATGAAACACAGATCATGCACCAATAGTACCTCCCCCCCCCTCTGCCCCCTTGATAGGTTAAGTAATAATTGTAATTAAGAAGCAATAAGATGCTTATCTTAACATACTAAGAAGGTTAGGTGAGGTCGGTGTTTTCTATGAAGCTTTTCAAGGTAAACTAAAATATTTACAATCAATTAGTATGTCACATATGCACTTATTAAATAAGCCAATATTGACTATAAGCAAGTGCGAGGACGGGTTGCACCTCCCCCATAGTGTGGCACAGCGGGAATGTTTGTCAGCCAAACTAAGTCTGAGCTCTGCAGTAATGAAATTACTTTTGCGTTTGTTGACTTGGAGGAGAATCCTAACCAAATTAGCCCTTGTCGTCTGATGGAGGCGCGGGTGGCCTCACGCCAATTATGTAGAGGTAGAGTGGAGCTTTACACAGCCTATATCACAGTGGGTTTACACACCATAACCACATTACAGTTTACACAGCCTATATCACAGTAGCAAGAGGTAGAGTGGAGCTTTACACAGCCTATATCACAGTAGCAAGAGGTAGAGTGAAGCTTTACACAGCCTATATCACAGTAGCAAGAGGTAGAGTGGAGCTTTACACAGCCTATATCACAGTAGCAAGAGGTAGAGTATAGCTTTACACAGCCTATATCACAGTAGCAAGAGGTAGAGTATAGCTTTACACAGCCTATATCACAGTAGCAAGAGGTAGAGTATAGCTTTACACAGCCTATATCACAGTAGCAAGAGGTAGAGTGGAGCTTTACACAGCCTATATCACAGTAGCAAGAGGTAGAGTGGAGCTTTACACAGCCTATATCACAGTAGCAAGAGGTAGAGTGGAGCTTTACACAGCCTATATCACAGTAGCAAGAGGTAGAGTGGAGCTTTACACAGCCTATATCACAGTAGGTTTACACACCATAACCACAAAACAGTTTACACAGATTAACTATCTTGAGGTTATCTTGAGATGATTTAGGGAGCTTTTAGTGTCCCCGCGGCCCGGTCCTCGACCAGGCCTCCACCCCCAGGAAGCAGCTCGTGGCAGCTGACTAACACCCAGGTACCTATTTTACTGCTAGGTAACAGGGGCATAGGGTGAAAGAAACTCTGCCCAATGTTTCTCGCCGGCGCCTGGGATCGAACCCAGGACCACAGGATCACAAGTCCAGCGTGCTGTCCGCTCGGCCGACCGGCTCCCTAAAACTACACAACAGTTTACAGTACTTCGTCCACGTTTGTTTAATAATTGGAAAAGTGTTTTAACAATAAAGAAAGGGAAATAGGCATTAGGAAATATGCAAAAAGGGGCTTGGTAGCCTGGTGGATAGCGCGCAGGACTCGTAATTCTGTGGCGCGGGTTCGATTCCTGCACGAGGCAGAAACAAATGGGCAAAAGTTTCTTTCACCCTGAATGCCCCTGTTACCTAGCAGTAAAATAGGTACCTGGATGTTAGTCAGCTGTCACGGGCTGCTTCCTGTGGGTGGAGGCCTGGTCGAGGACCGAGCCGCGGGGGACACTAAAAAGCCCCGAAATCATCTCAAGATATATCTCAAGATAACCCTATATCTTAAAATATAGATTTGATCAGTTCTCTTAGGATCAGTTATCTCCACTCTCTTAGGTTTTAGGTTCTTACTGCATTCATACACATGCTCTACACGTGAGAATTATTGCTGAGAATTGCTAAACGATGTAGACGCCCCTCCAAACTGTTACATGGCATCTAGACTTCAATCCACACAAATGCAATGTTACAATGACCGCAGTAAACGCAGACTGTATTGCTGGTAACCTTCCCCAAATGAGAGAAGGTGAGTATAAGCATCACACTATACCTACCGTCTGAGTGGTTGGGCACCATTCCTTTCCCCCTGTCCCATCCCAAATCCTTAGCCTGACCCCCTTTCTCAATGCTATATAGTCGTAATATCTTGGCGCTTTCTCCTGAAATAGTTCCCTCCCCTCGCACTCCCAAGTTATTACGGGCTTCACGCACCAATAGGAACAGTTTCAAGTGCAGGAGGGACACCCACATGGGCTGTGTGTGGGTACAATGACATGCTGTTTAACACACCCACATGGGCTGTGTGTGGATACAATGACATGCTGTTCAACACCCCCACATGGGCTGTGTGTGGATACAATGACATGCTGTTCTACACACCCACATGGGCTGTGTGTGGGTACAATGACCTGCTGTTGAACACCCCCACATGGGCTGTGTGTGGATACAATGACCTGCTGTTCAACACCCCCACATGGGCTGTGTGTGGATACAATGACCTGCTGTTCAACACCCCCACATGGGCTGTGTGTGGGTACAATGACCTGCTGTTCAACACCCCCACATGGGCTGTGTGTGGATACAATGACCTGCTGTTGAACACCCCCACATGGGCTGTGTGTGGATACAATGACCTGCTGTTCAACACCCCCACATGGGCTGTGTGTGGATACAATGACCTGCTGTTCAACACCCCCACATGGGCTGTGTGTGGGTACAATGACCTGCTGTTCAACACCCCCACATGGGCTGTGTGTGGATACAATGACCTGCTGTTCAACACCCCCACATGGGCTGTGTGTGGATACAATGACCTGCTGTTCAACACACCCACATGGGCTGTGTGTGGATACAATGAACTGCTGTTCAACACACCCACATGGGCTGTGTGTGGGTACAATGACCTGCTGTTCAACACCCCCACATGGGCTGTGTGTGGATACAATGACCTGCTGTTCAACACCCCCACATGGGCTGTGTGTGGATACAATGACCTGCTGTTCAACACCCCCACATGGGCTGTGTGTGGATACAATGACCTGCTGTTCAACACACCCACATGAGCTGTGTGTGGATACAATGAACTGCTGTTCAACACACCCACATGGGCTGTGTGTGGGTACAATGACCTGCTGTTCAACACCCCCACATGGGCTGTGTGTGGATACAATGACCTGCTGTTCAACACCCCCACATGGGCTGTGTGTGGATACAATGACCTGCTGTTCAACACACCCACATGGGCTGTGTGTGGATACAATGAACTGCTGTTCAACACACCCACATGGGCTGTGTGTGGATACAATGACCTGCTGTTCAACACCCCCACATGGGCTGTGTGTGGATACAATGACCTGCTGTTCAACACCCCCACATGGGCTGTGTGTGGATACAATGACCTGCTGTTCAACACACCCACATGGGCTGTGTGTGGATACAATGAACTGCTGTTCAACACACCCACATGGGCTGTGTGTGGGTACAATGACCTGCTGTTCAACACCCCCACATGGGCTGTGTGTGGATACAATGACCTGCTGTTCAACACCCCCACATGGGCTGTGTGTGGATACAATGACCTGCTGTTCAACACACCCACATGGGCTGTGTGTGGATACAATGAACTGCTGTTCAACACACCCACATGGGCTGTGTGTGGATACAATGAACTGCTGTTCAACACACCCAAATGGGCTGTGTGTGGATACAATGACCTGCTGTTCAACACCCCCACATGGGCTGTGTGTGGATACAATGACCTGCTGTTCTACACACCCACATGGGCTGTGTGTGGATACAATGACCTGCTGTTCAACACCCCCACATGGGCTGTGTGTGGATACAATGACCTGCTGTTCAACACCCCCACATGGGCTGTGTGTGGGTACAATGACATGCTGTTCTACACACCCACATGGGCTGTGTGTGGGTACAATGACATGCTGTTCTACACACCCATATGGGCTGTGTGTGGATACAATGACATGCTGTTCTACACACCCACATGGGCTGTGTGTGTGGATACAATGAAATGCTGTTTAACACATCCACATGGGCTGTGTGGGTACAATGACCTGCTGTTCAACACCCCCACATGGGCTGTGTGTGGATACAATGACCTGCTGTTCAACACCCCCACATGGGCTGTGTGTGGATACAATGACCTGCTGTTCAACACCCCCACATGGGCTGTGTGGATACAATGACCTGCTGTTCAACACCCCCACATGGGCTGTGTGTGGATACAATGACCTGCTGTTCAACACCCCCACATGGGCTGTGTGTGGATACAATGACCTGCTGTTCAACACCCCCACATGGGCTGTGTGGATACAATGACCTGCTGTTCAACACACCCACATGGGCTGTGTGTGGATACAATGACCTGCTGTTCAACACCCCCACATGGGCTGTGTGTGGATACAATGACCTGCTGTTCAACACACCCACATGGGCTGTGTGTGGATACAATGACCTGCTGTTCAACACCCCCACATGGGCTGTGTGTGGATACAATGACCTGCTGTTCAACACCCCCACATGGGCTGTGTGTGGATACAATGACCTGCTGTTCAACACACCCACATGGGCTGTGTGTGGATACAATGACCTGCTGTTCAACACACCCATACAGTTTGTGCATATTAAATTATTTCATATAATTTTTCATGAGGTGCTCACAAGCCTACAAAATAATATATCTCTTATAATTCTATCTGAGAGTCAGAAAGAAATAGAATTTATTACTTATAAAACATATGCAATAATTTGAGTACGAAACAAGAAATTATTCTCTTTTTTTTATCGAAGACACTGGCCCAAAAAATATAAGAATTGATGTTCAGAGAATAATCAGATGAGTTAAAAAAATATGCAACAAATTTTGGCTACATTAATTCATTAGGCTAACGACCTGAGTAAATTGCTGTCATGGCTGTTTCAGCGTTTCCGTAATATTTTTTGTTTTTTACGTTTACTGCTGTTTGCTTTATTAATGGTGTTTACAGTGTGTGTGTGTGTGTGTGTGTGTGTGGGTGGGTGGGTGTGTGTGTGTGTGTGTGTGTGTGTGTGTGTGTGTGTGTGTGTGTGTGTGTGTGTGTGTGTGAGTGTGTGTGAGTGAGTGAGTGAGTGTGTGTGAGTGAGTGACACACACACACACACATCCCCTGGATACAGCCCGTTGTAGCCAACTCCCGGGTACAAATTTACTGCTAGGTGAACAGGGGCATCAAGTAAAAGAAACTCAAATATTGTTATCAAATCAACATTTAAACGTGTTCCTGGATTTATCGTGGTCAACCTCCTATGCCAACCTTCTTCCATTTTCTCGCTAAACTTGAGCAAAAAATACTTTCTACCATGTGCAGGCGATGAGTCACAATAACGTGGCTGAAGTATGTTGACCAGACCACACACTAGAAATTGAAGGGATGACGACGTTTCGGTCCGTCCTGGACCATTCTCAAGTCGATTGGGTCAATAACCAGGCGATGAGTCACAATAACGTGGCTGATGTATGTTGACCAGACCACACACTAGAAGGTGAAGGGACGACGACGTTTCGGTCCGTCCTGGACCATTCTCAAGTCGATTGGGTCAATAACCAGGCGATGAGTCACAATAACGTGGCTGATGTATGTTGACCAGACCACACACTAGAAGGTGAAGGGACGACGACGTATCGGTCCGTCCTGGACCATTCTCAAGTCGATTGGGTCAATAACCAGGCGATGAGTCACAATAACGTGGCTGAAGTATGTTGACCAGACCACACACTAGAAATTGAAGGGACGACGACGTTTCGGTCCGTCCTGGACCACAATCGACTTGAGAATGGTCCAGGACGGACCGAAACGTCGTCATCCCTTCAATTACTTTCTACCATTCTTGTGGATCTCGTTTTCCTGTCATGTTTACAAGTCACCTTAAAGTGACATGTTGAAATCATGTTGCTTTATATCATGCGACGCTGGTAAAGGTTATTTGAAAGTGAGGCGTTCACGCTTAACGTGCGTCATACTGTCTGTCACTACAGGAGGTGCTGGGAGTGGCTGGGAGGTGCTGGGTGGTGCTGGGAGGTGCTGGGTGGTGCTGGAAGGTGCTGGGAGTGTTTGGGAGGTGCTGGGTGGTGCTGGGAGGTGCTGGGTGGTGCTGGGTGGTGCTGGGAAGTGCTAAGAGGTGCTGGGAGGTGCTGGGAGTGTTTGGGAGGTGCTGGGTGATGCTGGGAGTGGCTGGGAGGTGCTGGGTGGTGCTAGGAGCTGCTGGGTGATGCTGGGTGGTGCTGGGAGGTGCTGGGAGTTGCTGGGTGATGCTGGGAGTTGCTGAGTGGTGCTGGGAAGTGCTAAGACGTGCTGGGAGGTGCTAGGAGGTGCTGGGTGGTGCTGGGAGGTGCTAGGAGCTGCTGGGAGGTGCTGGGAGGTGCTAGGAGCTGCTGGGTGGTGCTAGGAGCTGCTGGGTGGTGCTAGGAGGTGCTGGGTGGTGCTGGGTGGTGCTGGGAGGTGCTAGGAGCTGCTGGGTGATGCTGGGTGGTGCTAGGAGCTGCTGGGTGGTGCTGGGAGGTGTTAAGACGTGCTGGGAGGTGCTGGGTGGTGCTGGGAGGTGCTAGGAGGTGCTGGGTGGTGCTAGGAGGTGCTAGGAGCTGCTGGGAGGTGCTGGGTGGTGCTAGGAGCTGCTGGGTGGTGCTAGGAGCTGCTGGGTGGTGCTAGGAGCTGCTGGGTGGTGCTAGGAGCTGCTGGGTGGTGCTAGGAGCTGCTGGGTGGTGCTAGGAGCTGCTGGGTGGTGCTGGGAGTTCCAGGAAATTACTGCTCTAGTTATGTTGTGCCCTGAAGACGACCATCCTATTATTTCTATACTTAGTTGATTTTCCTTTGTTAATTCTTAAGGAGCTCAAACGAATGAACAAATCCACAAGGGCCGTGATGAGGATTCGAACCTACATCCAGGATGATCGATCCTGCAGGCACAAATAGTAAATCCACACATACATACATACCCCCATACCCCCAAGCATACCCACAGCATACCCCCAAGTTAGGTTGATACCTGGTTGATACCTGGTTGATACCTGGTTGATACCTGGTTGATGGGGTTCTGGGAGTTCTTCTACTCCCCAAGCCCGGCCCGAGGCCAGACTTGACTTGTGAGAGTTTGGTCCACCAGGCTGTTGCTTGGAGCGGCCCGCAGGCCCACATACCCACCACAGCCCGGTTGGTCCGATAACGAAGGTAACGAAGCCCCCAGGGTACGGTGGCTAGCCTGGGGCATTCCCACGGGGGCAGCACACACACCACTAATGACCTCATACCCACCTCACAACCCGACCTGTCTCCTGGGACCCAATCCATATTGGACTTCCGGTATGTTGTAGTTGTGGTTGTTTAAGATTCAGCTACTTGGAACTAGAAGTTGCAAGTAGCACGGGCTATGGTGAGCCCGTAGTGGACTTATCTGGCACAGGAGCGGGGCAAGTAGCACGGGCTATGGTGAGCCCGTAGTGGACTTACCTGGCACAAGAGCGGGGCAAGTAGCACGGGCTATGGTGAGCCCGTAGTGGACTTATCTGGCACAGGAGCGGGGCAAGTAGCACGGGCTATGGTGAGCCCGTAGTGGACTTACCTGGCACAGGAGCGGGGCAAGTAGCACGGGCTATGGTGAGCCCGTAGTGGACTTACCTGGCACAGGAGCGGGGCAAGTAGCACGGGCTATGGTGAGCCCGTAGTGGACTTACCTGGCACAGGAGCGGGGCAAGTAGCACGGGCTATGGTGAGCCCGTAGTGGACTTACCTGGCACAGGAGCGGGGCAAGTAGCACGGGCTATGGTGAGCCCGTAGTGGACTTACCTGGCACAGGAGCGGGGCAAGTAGCACGGGCTATGGTGAGCCCGTAGTGGACTTACCTGGCACAGGAGCGGGGCAAGTAGCACGGGCTATGGTGAGCCCGTAGTGGACTTACCTGGCACAGGAGCGGGGCAAGTAGCACGGGCTATGGTGAGCCCGTAGTGGACTTACCTGGCACAGGAGCGGGGCAAGTAGCACGGGCTATGGTGAGCCCGTAGTGGACTTACCTGGCACAGGAGCGGGGCAAGTAGCACGGGCTATGGTGAGCCCGTAGTGGACTTATCTGGCACAGGAGCGGGGCAAGTAGCACGGGCTATGGTGAGCCCGTAGTGGACTTACCTGGCACAGGAGCGGGGCAAGTAGCCCGGGCTATGGTGAGCCCGTAGTGGACTTACCTGGCACAGGAGCGGGGCAAGTAGCCCGGGCTATGGTGAGCCCGTAGTGGACTTACCTGGCACAGGAGCGGGGCAAGTAGCACGGGCTATGGTGAGCCCGTAGTGGACTTACCTGGCACAGGCGCGGGGCAAGTAGCACGGGCTATGGTGAGCCCGTAGTGGACTTACCTGGCACAGGAGCGGGGCAAGTAGCACGGGCTATGGTGAGCCCGTAGTGGACTTACCTGGCACAGGAGCGGGGCAAGTAGCACGGGCTATGGTGAGCCCGTAGTGGACTTATCTGGCACAGGAGCGGGGCAAGTAGCACGGGCTATGGTGAGCCCGTAGTGGACTTACCTGGCACAGGAGCGGGGCAAGTAGCACGGGCTATGGTGAGCCCGTAGTGGACTTATCTGGCACAGGAGCGGGGCAAGTAGCACGGGCTATGGTGAGCCCGTAGTGGACTTATCTGGCACAGGAGCGGGGCAAGTAGCACGGGCTATGGTGAGCCCGTAGCGGACTTACCTGGCACAGGAGCGGGGCAAGTAGCACGGGCTATGGTGAGCCCGTAGTGGACTTATCTGGCACAGGAGCGGGGCAAGTAGCACGGGCTATGGTGAGCCCGTAGTGGACTTATCTAGCACAGGAGCGGGGCAAGTAGCACGGGCTATGGTGAGCCCGTAGTGGACTTATCTGGCACAGGAGCGGGGCAAGTAGCACGGGCTATGGTGAGCCCGTAGTGGACTTACCTGGCACAGGAGCGGGGCAAGTAGCACGGGCTATGGTGAGCCCGTAGTGGACTTACCTGGCACAGGAGCGGGGCAAGTAGCACGGGCTATGGTGAGCCCGTAGTGGACTTATCTGGCACAGGAGCGGGGCAAGTAGCACGGGCTATGGTGAGCCCGTAGTGGACTTACCTCCCACAGAAACATCTTGTACGAGATGCTGGGTATATCCCCTCAAAATATGTCTTAATCCGAATTGAGGGCAAATTTGTCCTCATCTAAGAACGACCTACAGGCCCTTTAAATGCTAGTCAAGTACAATGACTATAATGTATTGATTGTTCCATATATAGACATTGTAAAATGTCCCTGAATTGTATTGTATGTTGGTATATGATAAATTTGATAAACTTAATAAGATAATCAGACAGTCTTTGATTGGCCAAGGTTATCTTCTTGAGGTTATCTTGAGATGATTTCGAGGCTTTTTAGTGTCCCCGCGGCCCGGTCCTCGACCAGGCCTCCACCCCCAGGAAGCAGCCCGTGACAGCTGACTAACACCCAGGTACCTATTTTACTGCTAGGTAACAGGGGCATAGGGTGAAACAAACGCTGCCCATTGTTTCTCGCCGGCGCCTGGGATCGAACCCTGGACCACAGGATCACAAGTCCAGCGTGCAGTCCGCTCGGCCGACCGGCTCCAAGGATTATTATACATACGAACAATCTATAATGTGGAGCAATAACTTTATTAATTATAGTAAGTCCGTTGTGAGTATCAGAGCCGAGTGAAGAAAACGGCGTCTGTGGAGTCCAAGCAGGAAAGATTATTTTAGAAGAAAATCTATAAGATGATTAGAGAGTCCCTGAAATGAGAGAAGAGGGCATTGTGTATGAGTCTGCTGACTTAACACTGCTTTTGTGTTCCTTAAGTCTGTCATTTAGTTGTGTCTGCTGACTTAACACTGCTTTTGTGTTCCTTAAGTCTGTCATTTAGTTGTGTCTGCTGACTTAACTTTTCTTTTGTGTTCCTTAAGTCTGTCATTTAGTTGTGTCTGCTGACTTAACTTTTCTTTTGTGTTCCTTAAGTCTGTCATTTAGTTGTGTCTGCTGATTTAACACTGCTTTTGTGTTCCTTAAGTCTGTCATTCAGTTGTGTCTGCTGATTTAACACTGCTTTTGTGTTCCTTAAGTCTGTCATTCAGTTGTGTCTGCTGATTTAACACTGCTTTTGTGTTCCTTAAGTCTGTCATTTAGTTGTGTCTGCTGACTTAACACTGCTTTTGTGTTCCTTAAGTCTGTCATTTAGTTGTGTCTGCTGACTTAACACTGCTTTTGTGTTCCTTAAGTCTGTCATTTAGTTGTGTCTGCTGACTTAACACTGCTTTTGTGTTCCTTAAGTCTGTCATTTAGTTGTGTCTGCTGATTTAACACTGCTTTTGTGTTCCTTAAGTCTGTCATTTAGTTGTGTCTGCTGACTTAACACTGCTTTTGTGTTCCTTAAGTCTGTCATTCAGTGTACGGCCAGTTTCACCAAACTATTGGAGAGGACAAGACGAATAGGAAATAAAGAGTAGATACCGGGCCTGACGGCTGAGTGAACAGCGCTCGGGATTCCTAAGATTCCGGGTTCGATCCCCGGTGGAGGCGGAAACAAATGGGCATAGTTTCTTTCACAGTGATGCCTCCTGTTCACCTAGCAGTAAATAGGTACCTGGGAGTTAGACAGCTGCTACGGGCTGCTTCCTGGAAGTGTGTAACAAAAAAGAGGCCTGGTCGAGGACCGGGCCGCGGGGACGCTAAGCCCCGAAATCATCTCAAGATAATAGGCAAGCTCTCTCTTGCCTATTTATTGCCTATCTCTGCCTCCTCATCACAATCGACTTGAGAATGGTCCAGGACGGACCGAAAGGTCGTCGTCCCTTCACCTTCTAGTGTGTGGTCTGGTCAACATCTCAAGATAACCTCAAGATAACCACTAGCATTGGAAGCAGAAGGAGCAGTATGAAGATCACAACGAAGAGTGTTATCTCGTGGAAAGACTGAGTTTTTCATCAAATATTCAGTTTCTACAACTTTTCAACTCCACGACATTATCCAGGATGGAGCGGTTTCGTCGGGTCTTCATTTTCAGATTTCTCAGTTGGGTTACAAATTGGATAAGTTTGGATATAGAGGAACCGTGTTAAATGCTGGCTTGGGAGTCCGGGCGTGGATTTATGGATTAAGTTAGGGGGGAGGGGGATATGATGGATGAGAGATGGCTGGATTGGTTCAAGCATAGGAGCCGCCTCGTATGGACCAATAGGAGCCGCCTCGTATGGACCAATAGGAGCCGCCTCGTATGGACCAATAGGAGCCGCCTCGTATGGACCAATAGGAGCCGCCTCGTATGGACCAATAGGAGCTGCCTCGTATGGACCAATAGCAGCTGCCTCGTATGAACCAATAGGAGCTGCCTCGTATGGGCCAATAGGAGCTGCCTCGTATGGACCAATAGGACCTGCCTCGTATGGGCCAATAGGAGCTGCCTCGTATGGACCAATAGCAGCTGCCTCGTATGGACCAATAGCAGCTGCCTCGTATGGACCAATAGGACCTGCCTCGTATG
>NC_091233.1:21206549-21249049 GCF_040958095.1 Procambarus clarkii | reverse complement strand
CCTGCTCAGGCCCCTTAGTGACAGCTTGAGCACCCGCTCAGGCCCCTTAGTGACAGCTTGAGCACCCGCTCAGGCCCCTTAGTGACAGCTTGAGCACCTGCTCAGGCCCCTTAGTGACAGCTTGAGCACTCGCTCAGGCCCCTTAGTGACAGCTTGAGCACTCGCTCAGGCCCCTTAGTGACAGCTTGAGCACCTGCTCAGGCCCCTTAGTGACAGCTTGAGCACTCGCTCAGGCCCCTTAGTGACAGCTTGAGCACTCGCTCAGGCCCCTTAGTGACAGCTTGAGCACCTGTTCAGGCTCCTTAGTGACAGCTTGAGCACTCGCTCAGGCCCCCTTAGTGACAGCTTGAGCACCTGCTCAGGCCCCTTAGTGACAGCTTGAGCACTCGCTCAGGCCCCCCCAGTGACAGCTTGAGCACCTGCTCAGGCCCCTTAGTGACAGCTTGAGCACCCGCTCAGGCCCCTTAGTGACAGCTTGAGCACCCGCTCAGGCCCCTTAGTGACAGCTTGAGCACCTGCTCAGGCCCCTTAGTGACAGCTTGAGCACTCGCTCAGGCCCCTTAGTGACAGCTTGAGCACTCGCTCAGGCCCCTTAGTGACAGCTTGAGCACTCGCTCAGACCCCTTAGTGACAGCTTGAGCACCTGCTCAGGCCCCTTAGTGACAGCTTGAGCACTCGCTCAGGCCCCTTAGTGACAGCTTGAGCACCTGCTCAGGCCCCTTAATGACAGCTTGAGCACTCGCTCAGGCCCCTTAGTGACAGTTTGAGCACCTGCTCAGGCCCCTTAATGACAGCTTGAGCACTCGCTCAGGCCCCTTAGTGACAGTTTGAGCACCTGCTCAGGCCCCTTAATGACAGCTTGAGCACTCGCTCAGGCCCCTTAGTGACAGTTTGAGCACCTGCTCAGGCCCCTAAATGACAGCTTGAGCACTCGCTCAGGCCCCTTAGTGACAGCTTGAGCACCTGTTCAGGCCCCTTAATGATAGCGTGAGCAACTGCTCACGCTCTTTGTTGTCAGTTTGAGCTTTCACTCAGTCCTTTTAGTGACAGCTTGAGCACCCGCTCAGTCCTTTTAGTGACAGCTTAAGCACCCGCTCAGTCCTTTTAGTGACAGCTTAAGCACCCGCTCAGTCCTTTTAGTGACAGCTTAAGCACCCGCTCAGACCTTTTAGTGACAGTTTGAGCACCCGCTCTGCCGGGGATCGAACCCGGAACCTTAGAACTACGAATACCGAGCGCTGTCCACTCAGCCGTCAGGCCCTTTGTCAACTACACCTGACTAATCTTTGTATGTATAGGTCACTGACTTCGGCCTCTTGCCTCTACTCCTAACTCCTCACCTAATTAAATGAACAAATCCACAAGGGCCGTGACGAGGATTCGAACCTGCATCCGGGGGTCATCCCAGAGGCTGCCTTAAGCGACTGAGCTACGACATGGTCAAAAGAACCTTACTGTATGTTCGGGACCTCCCAGCAGTATGAATCCGATATATTCTCTCCTGATTCGGTTTACGGGCTATTCATGCCCGTGCCATCTCTTGGGTTGCTTGATCTTCATCAGTCAATCAATCCTGTCTCCTCACTTGAGAGTGAACCATGTAGATTCGAAACGTTGTGTAAATTTATACTAAGTGAACTAAGTATACTAAGTTATACTAAGTCGTCCCTTCACCTTCTAGTGTGTGGTCTGGTCAACATACTTCAGCCACGTTATTGTGACTCATCGCCCACGTTGTACAGTTAATTTTTAGTATTTGAGTCAAACTCGACTAAATGTGACATTTGAAGTGATCCTCTTCCAGTTCAGCCCAGATGATAGAGCGTTAGATAGGATAGAAGGGATAGAAGATAGATAGAGGATAGATTAGAGGGATAGAAGCCCTAAACAAGAAAATAATCACAAAATATGCTGTCATAGTCAATGAAACATAATATATATGCGAACAAGCCTGAATGGTCCCACGGGAGACATCTCCCGTCACGCAGGGTGCAGTCGCACCTCCACAGATCTCCAGTATCAGCTCTTGATACTGGTAATGGCTCAAAAGGGCCACCACTTACGGGCTATTCATGCCCGTGCCACCTTTTGGGTGGCTTAATCTTCTCTCTCTCTCTCTCTCTGAATGGTCCCCAGGACTATATGCAACTGAAAACTCACACCCCAGAAGTGACTCGAACCCATACTGCCAGGAGCACTCTGCTGGCGTACAGGATCCCTTAACCGCTTGACCAACACGACCGGACAAAATATATATATACATATATCACATATATCATATTTTTATATATATCTGTTACATATATCACATATTTCTTATTTAAATTAACTGATAAATAGACAAATAGTGAAATTAAAATATAATAATTTGGGAAGGCAAACCAAATAAAAAAAATCAAATATATTTCTCCAATATATTAAACTGTCCGATGGTCTTAGGAAATGCATTATTTTCCACCGAGAATGGAAGAAAAATATTCCACGCTCTTGAACTCAGTCGGTCGAGTTTCCCGCCGAGTAGAGCCTTAGTCAGAAGGGAAACATTACTTGGAAAGTTGACCAGACCACACACTGGAAATTGAAGGGACGACGACGTTTCGGTCCGTCCTGGACCATTCTCAAGTCGATTGTGACTTATTTTGGAAAGTCTCCGCGCACAAACGTTTTGACTTCCGGAAGGTGGAGTGAGAGAGAAAGACAAATAATTATAAGAGAGTATATTGTGTAGTCGAGTCATTTGGACCGGTCAGTAGGGGGCAAGAACCTCTCTATGTGCAGAGTCGGGGTTCGATCCCCAATGGTTCAAGGGTTATGAGCTGTTTCTTCACTCCTGTAAATATGTATATATAGGTCATGTATAAGTAGAAACGGCTGGTACAGCTCTTTCTTGGGGGACTGGCGTGCCTGTGTGTGTGTGTGTGTGTGTGTGTGTGTGTGTGTGTGTGTGTGTGTGTGTGTGTGTGTGTGTACTCACCTAGTTGTGCTTGCGGGGGTTGAGCTCTGGCTCTTTGGTCCCGCCTCTCAACCGTCAATGAACTGGTGTACAGATTCCTGAGCCTATTGGGCTCTATCATATCTACATTTAAAACTGTGTATGGAGTCAGCCTCCACCACATCACTGCCTAATGCATTCCATCCGTTAACTACTCTGACACTGAAAAAGTTCCTTCTAACGTCTCTGTGGCTGTGGCGTCTGTGTGTGTGTGTGTGTGTGTGTGTGTGTGTGTGTGTGTGTGTGTGTGTGTGTGTGTGTGTGTGTGTGTGTGTGTGTGTGTGTGTGTGATCAGCGCGAACAATAATAACCGCCTCTCAAGCTCTCCTCACTCATATGTTATTAGTTCAGCAGGTGTTGAGAAAGTGGAGATTATGACCTGCTGTGAGGCGGGAGCAGACCCCAGCTAATGCTTCTCACCTGAGCAAGGTGAGAAGCATCTTGAGGTTATCTTGAGGTTATCTTGAGATGATTTCGGGGCTTTAGTGTCCCCGCGGCCCGGTCCTCGACCAGGCCTCCACCCCCAGGAAGCAGCCCGTGACAGCTGACTAACTCCCAGGTACCTATTTACTGCTAGGTAACAGGGGTATTCAGGGTGAAAGAAACTTTGCCCATTTGTTTCTGCCTCGTGCGGGAATCGAACCCGCGCCACAGAATTACAAGTCCTGCGCGCTATCCACCAGGCTACGAGGCCCCATCACACCTGGGGGCAAATTACCAATATATTTGTTGCGCCTAAGATCACGGATTATTATTATTTGGTCCACAGGAGACATCTCCCGTCACGCAGGGTGCAGTCGCACCTCCACAGATCTCCAGTATCAGCTCTTGATACTGGTAATGGCTCAAAAGGGCCACCACTTACGGGCTATTCATGCTCGTGCCACCTTTTGGGTGGCTTAATCTTCATCAATCAATCAATCATGGATTATGGGCCCCGCCGCTCACACGATCTAGATTGATAAAGATTAAGCCACCCAAGAGGTGGCACGGGCATGAATAGCCCGTAAGTCACACGATCTAAATGAAGATATATATATATATGACTGTTGACCAGACCACACACTAGAAGGTGAAGGGACGACGACGTTTCGGTCCGTCCTGGACCATTCTCAAGTCGGTCGTGATAAGGAAGTAGATGCAGGCAGGAAGTAGATTTTGCCTGCATCTACTTCCTCATCATAATCGACTTGAGAATGGTCCAGGACGGACCGAAACGTCGTCGTCCCTTCACCTTCTAGTGTGTGGTCTGGTCAACATACTTTAGCCACGTTATTGTGACTCCTCGCCTGTACGTATGACTGAAAACTCCACACCCCAGAAGTGACTCGAACCCCGACCGCCAGGAGCACAATTCAACCGGGGTACATGGTACCTTAACCCCCTGATCATCACTCTTGGGTCCTCTTTGACCTGTTTCATGGACTTAAGTGCACATTTACCTAAGGTGCCAAAAGTGTCTTAGCCTCCAGGCACGGACCAGTAATGATGTCTTAGGTCTTTTCTCTTCCTGGTGTTCTAGATAACCTGAAGGTGGCTGCCCCACCATCTTCAGCTACTCTCTGGTTGATACCTGGTTGATACCTTCTTTGATACCTGGTTGATACCTGGTTAATACCTGGTTGATACCTGGTTAATACCTGGTTGATACCTGGTTGATGGGGTTCTGGGAGTTCTTCTACTCCCCAAGCCCGGCCCGAGGCCAGGCTTGACTTGTGAGAGTTTGGTCCACCAGGCTGTTGCTTGGAGCGGCCCGCAGGCCCACATATACCTGGTTGATGGGGTTCTGGGAGTTCTTCTACTGCCCAAGCCCGGCCCGAGGCCAGGCTTGACTTGTGAGAGTTTGGTCCACCAGGCTGTTGCTTGGAGCGGCCCGCAGGCCCACATATACCTGGTTGATGGGGTTCTGGGAGTTCTTCTACTCCCCAAGCCCGGCCCGAGGCCAGGCTTGACTTGTGAGAGTTTGGTCCACCAGGCTGTTGCTTGGAGCGGCCCGCAGGCCCACATACCCACCACAGCCCGGTTGGTCCGGCACTCCTTGGAGGAATAAATCTAGTTTCCTCTTGAAAATGTCCACGGTTGTTCCGGCAATATTTCTTATGCTTGCTGGGAGGACGTTGAACAACTGCGGACCTCTGATGTTTATATAGTGTTCTCTGATTGTGCCTATGGCACCTCTACTCTTCACTGGACCTCTGATGTTTATACAGTGTTCTCTGATTGTGCCTATGGCACCTCTGCTCTTCACTGGACCTCTGATGTTTATACAGTGTTCTCTGATTGTGCCTATGGCACCTCTGCTCTTCACTGGACCTCTGATGTTTATACAGTGTTCTCTGATTGTGCCTATGGCACCTCTGCTCTTCACTGGTACTATTCTACATTTTCTTCCATGTCGTTCACTCCAGTACGTTGTTATTTTACTGTGCAGATTTGGTACTTGGCCCTCCAGTATCTTCCAGGTGTATATTATCTCTAATGTTAGTATATTTTGGTAGCAGTCTTTCCTGTAGACATATTTTATTAAATATGACCGAAAAAGTAAGATTAATAATTCTAACACGAATTTTCTCAATCTTTCGTACATTATGCTTCACTGTTGGAGGTAAATCAAAAATCACTTCTCCAAAATTCATTTTTATTTCTAGTCTGACGCGACACGGGCGCGTTTCGTAAAACTTATTACATTTTCAAAGACTTCACAAATACACAACTGATTAGAACTTGCGTTTCCCTGATTTTATATCTACATTTGAGTGAGGTGGGAAGGGTGATGTGGCATTACATTTGAGTGAGGTGGGAAGGATGATGTGGCATTAACACAAGACAGAACACTAGAGGATATTAATAGGGTATTAAAAGTATCAACACAAGACAGAACACGAAACAATGGATATTGAATAGAAGTGTTTGTAGAAAGCCTATTGGTCCATATTTCTTGATGCTTCTATATTGGAGCGGAGTCTTGAGGTGGGTAGAATATAGTTGTGCAATAATTGGCTGTTGATTGCTGGTGTTGACTTCTTGATGTGTAGTGCCTCGCAAACGTCAAGCCGCCTGCTATCGTTGTATCTATCGATGATTTCTGTGTTGTTTACTAGGATTTCTCTGGCGATGGTTTGGTTATGGGAAGAGATTACATGTTCCTTAATGGAGCCCTGTTGTTTATGCATCGTTAAACGCCTAGAAAGAGATGTTGTTGTCTTGCCTATATACTGGGTTTTTTGGAGCTTACAGTCCCCAAGTGGGCATTTGAAGGCATAGACGACGTTAGTCTCTTTTAAAGCGTTCTGTTTCGTGTCTGGAGAGTTTCTCATGAGTAGGCTGGCCGTTTTTCTGGTTTACTATAAAACCAGAAAAACGGCCAGCCTACTCATGAGAAACTCTCCAAACACGAAACAGAACGCTTTAAAAGAGACTAACGTCGTCTATGCCTTCAAATGCCCACTTGGGGACTGTAAGCTCCAAAAAACCCAGTATATAGGCAAGACAACAACATCTCTTTCTAGGCGTTTAACGATGCATAAACAACAGGGCTCCTAAGGAACATGTAATCTCTTCCCATAACCAAACCATCGCCAGAGAAATCCTAGTAAACAACACAGAAATCATCGATAGATACAACGATAGCAGGCGGCTTGACGTTTGCGAGGCACTACACATCAAGAAGTCAACACCAGCAATCAACAGCCAATTATTGCACAACTATATTCTACCCACCTCAAGACTCCGCTCCAATATAGAAGCATCAAGAAATATGGACCAATAGGCTTTCTACAAACACTTCTATTCAATATCCATTGTTTCGTGTTCTGTCTTGTGTTGATACTTTTAATACCCTATTAATATCCTCTAGTGTTCTGTCTTGTGTTAATGCCACATCATCCTTCCCACCTCACTCAAATGTAATGCCACATCACCCTTCCCACCTCACTCAAATGTAGATATAAAATCAGGGAAACGCAAGTTCTAATCAGTTGTGTATTTGTGAAGTCTTTGAAAATGTAATAAGTTTTACGAAACGCGCCCGTGTCGCGTCAGACTAGAAATAAAAATGAATTTTGGAGAAGTGATTTTTGATTTACCTCCAACAGTGAAGCATAATGTACGAAAGATTGAGAAAATTCGTGTTAGAATTATTAATCTTACTTTTTCGGTCATATTTAATAAAATATCTCTAATGTATATATGTGTAGTTCCATGTAACTTTTATGTTCCATCTTCCAAGGTTATATAGTGGTTCCGTGTGGTCGCTTTCGGCTGCCATCTCGGGGACAGATTCACGAAGCAGTTACGCAAGCACTTACGAATCTGTCCATCTTTTCTCAATCTTTGGCGGCTTTGTTTACAATTATTAAACAGTTAATGAGCTCCGAAGCACCAGGAGGCTGTTTATAACAATAACAACAGTTGATTGGCAAGTTTTCATGCTTGTAAACTGTTTAATAAATGTAACCAAAGCTGTCAAAGATTGAGGAAAGATGTACACGTTCGTAAGTGCTTGCGTAACTGCTTCGGGAATCTGGCCCCAGGTTCGTAAGTGCTTGCGTAACTGCTTCGTGAATCTGGCCCCAGTCTCCCAAACAACCTGTTTTCCGTCTCTTCAGGGTTGCAGAGTGATCCCATCTGGTTTGTTTTGACCAGTCTCGGGCCGGGCTTGGGGAGTAGAAGAACTCCCAGAACCCCATCAACCAGGTATTAACCAGGTATCAACCAGGTATCAACCAGGTATCCACCTGTGCTCGGTGGAGACGGGAACAGCAAGAAGGGTGCAGGCGATGAGTCACAATAACGTGGCTGAAGTATGTTGACCAGACCACACACTAGAAGTTGAAGGGACGACGACGTTTCGGTCCGTCCTGGACCATTCTCAAGTCGATTGTGGTCGACTTGATTGACAATCGACTTGAGAATGGTCCAGGACGGACCGAAACGTCGTCGTCCCTTCAACTTCTAGTGTGTGGTCTGTGGTGTGGTCAACAGCAAGAAGGGTAATATCAGTCCAGATCTTCCAAGGAAGAATTAGGAACTAATTAGAAATCCCCAACATGAGGGGCTTCCAGTTAGCCATACGTATATCTGATTTAATATGGGAATTTTCTGATTGAATACGTATTCGAGAATCCAAACTTTTAATTGAATAATATTTATAACAGTCTGTTAGCTTTTCCCACATTATGGAACTGATATTTTGAAGAGAAAATATTTGCTTTTTATTATAGTATTTTCCAATTGCGATGCTCAAATAGAATTATGAATGAAGAGAGTTTAGCTCATTCATTTCTTGTTATGAACTTTGAACTTTTTGTATCTTGATGTATTGTATCATTTCTGCATTAGAACTTTATTCATTTGGTATTCAAGCTGTTTTGTCTCTTCATCTTCTTCATCTTCTCCTAAATGATTAATGGGAATACTCCCATAATATTAATATGTAACTGAAAACTCACACCCACATATTGCATATTGTTGCATATTGTCCTGGGGACCATTCAGGCTTGTTCGCAATATTAATATGTGTTTCTACAATGGAGAATGAATAACCTAATTCAGGGGTGATGTATTACACTAGTTCTGGGGGAGCCGGTCGGCCGAGCGGACAGCACGCTGGACTTGTGATCCTGTGGTCCTGGGTTCGATGCTAGGCGCCGGCGAGAAACAATAGGCAGAGTTTCTTTCACCCTATGCCCCTGTTACCTAGCAGTAAAATAGGTACCTGGGTGTTAGTCAGCTGTCACGGGCTGCTTCCTGGGGGTGGAGGCCTGGTCGAGGACCGGGCCGCGGGGACACTAAAAGCCCCGAAATCATCTCAAGATAACCTCCCAGCTTACCAAACGCTTTTGACGAATCTTTCTCCCCAGTTTTCCAAATCCTATTCTCCAATCTTCTCGTTAGTGGACAACATCTGCATCATTCAACCAATCCAAAGTACCTGACTTGTAGCAATCAACTCTCCTCACTCTTAAGAGCAGCTTGAAACCTTCAAGGGGAAATGATGCTGAATGCCGGCTGGGGAAGTATTGAAAGAGTCAGATTAGCTTCACACAAATCATCATACTAATATACTGATGTATCAGTCAGGAAGGCAGGTCGCAGCTCGGTGCAATCACGGGGGCTTGAGAACGTGAATGGGCTTGGTGCCTTGAGGTGCTTCCGGGGCTTAACGTCCCCGCGGCCCGGTCGTCGACCAGGCCCCTTGGCAAGGCTCAGGTCCTGTCAAGACCCGTGATTGCTTTAGATCGATAATGCGAATATGGATCGCTGAAGCTCGCAATATCGTTGTTAGTCACAGAACACACAGGGTAATCATAGTTTGTGACTTAACCCCTTGTCAAGTTCTGGCCTCTTGTCAAGTCCTGGGCCCTTGTCAAGTCCTGGACCCTTGTCAAGTCCTGGACCCTTGTCAAGTCCTGGATCCTTGTCGAGTCCTAGCCCCTTGTCAAGTCCTGGGCCATTGTCAAGTCCTGGACCCTTGTCAAGTCCTGGACCCTTGTCAAGTCCTGGACCCTTGTCAAGTCCTGGACCCTTGTCAAGTCCTGGGCCATTGTCAAGTCCTGGGCCCTTGTCAAGTCCTGGACCCTTGTCAAGTCCTGGACCCTTGTCAAGTCCTGGACCCTTGTCAAGTCCTGGGCCCTTGTCAAGTCCTGGACCCTTGTCAAGTCCTGGACCTTTGTCAAGTGTTGGAGCCTTGTCACATCCTGGGCCCTTGTCAAGTCCTGGGCCCATGTCAAGCCCTGGACCCTTGTCAAGTCCTGGAGCCTTGTCAAGTCCTGTGCCCTTGTCAAGTCCTGGACCCTTGTCAAGTCCTGGATCCTTGTCGAGTCCTAGCCCCTTGTCAAGTCCTGGGCCATTGTCAAGTCCTGGACCCTTGTCAAGTCCTGGACCCTTGTCAAGTCCTGGGCCATTGTCAAGTCCTGGACCCTTGTCAAGTCCTGGACCCTTGTCAAGTCCTGGATCCTTGTCGAGTCCTAGTCCCTTGTCAAGTCCTGGGCCATTGTCAAGTCCTGGACCCTTGTCAAGTCCTGGACCCTTGTCAAGTCCTGGGCCATTGTCAAGTCCTGGACCCTTGTCAAGTCCTGGACCCTTGTCAAGTCCTGGACCTTTGTCAAGTGTTGGAGCCTTGTCACGTCCTGGGCCCTTGTCAAGTCCTGGGCCCTTGTCAAGTCCTGGACGCTTGTCAAGTCCTAGCCCCTTGTCAAGTCCTAGCCCCTTGTCAAGTCGTGACTTAGCAAGAGGAAAAACGAGACAGTACACGAGGACACAGTACACGAGGACACAGTACACGAGGACACAGTACACGAGGACACAGGAGACGAGGACACAGTACACGAGGACACAGGAGACGAGGACACAGTAGACGAGGACAGTACACGAGGACACAGTACACGAGGACACAGGAGACGAGGACACAGTACACGAGGACACAGTACACGAGGACACAGTACACGAGGACACAGGAGACGAGGACACAGTACACGAGGACACAGTACACGAGGACACAGTACACGAGGACACAGTACACGAGGACACAGTACACGAGGACACAGGAGACGAGGACACAGTACACAGTACACGAGGACACAGTACACGAGGACACAGTACACGAGGACACAGGAGACGAGGACACAGTACACGAGGACACAGTACACGAGGACACAGGAGACGAGGACACAGTACACGAGGACACAGTACACGAGGACACAGTACACGAGGACACAGTACACGAGGACACAGTACACGAGGACACAGGAGACGAGGACACAGTACACGAGGACACAGGAGACGAGGACACAGTACACGAGGACACAGGAGACGAGGACACAGTACACGAGGACACAGTACACGAGGACACAGTACACGAGGACACGAGGACACAGTACACGAGGACACAGTACACGAGGACACAGTACACGAGGACACAGTACACGAGGACACAGTACACGAGGACACAGTACACGAGGACACAGTACACGAGGACACAGTACACGAGGACACGAGGACACAGTACACGAGGACACAGTACACGAGGACACAGTACACGAGGACACAGATGGAGACACTAACCAAGAACACCGCCAGATACAACTGCCTAGAAGCGTAATGAGATGTAAACAAAGTGAGATGTAAACAAAGTGAGATGTAAACAAAGTGAGATGTCAACAAAGTGAGATGTAAACAAAGTGAGATGTAAACAAAGTGAGATGTAAACAAAGTGAGATGTAAACAAAGTGAGATGTAAACAAAGTGAGATGTAAACAAAGTGAGATGTAAACAAAGTGAGATGTCAACAAAGTGAGATGTAAACAAAGTGAGATGTAAACAAAGTGAGATGTAAACAAAGTGAGATGTCAACAAAGTGAGATGTCAACAAAGTGAGATGTAAACAAAGTGAGATGTAAACAAAGTGAGATGTAAACAAAGTGAGATGTCAACAAAGTGACTTGAGAAAAGGAACTCAGAACGGAAATACCCTCTCAACACCCCCCCTCCCCCCCCCTCCCCGACCCCCCCCCCCCACACACACCTACACATCATTAACCTGTCTTCACTAATTAACTTTTAAATTAACCCGTTCTGCACGTGGTTAATACTTGTCCTTGCAACTCAATTTAAGGACTGTTTGGTTTCTTGCTTATTATCTTTTCCATGTCGTAGCTCAGTCGATTTTAAGGCTGGGGTCTGGGATCCTCTCCGATATAGGTTCGAATCCTCGTCACGGCCCTTGTGGATTTGTTCGTTTGTGTTCTGTTTGTTAGTCTTGAAGTTGGCTTTGTTTCCTTGCTCGTGATGTGGGAGTTTTGTTAAATTTGATGCTGGTTTTAGTAACTTGTTGACAAAATTGGATTTACTTAGCATGAGGAGAGAGCCCAGATTAAGCCTCTATGTTTATGCAAAACTTGGTGAGATGTTAGGGCAAGGAGCTGGGATACGAAGACAAGGAGCTGGGATACGAGGACAAGGAGCTGGGATACGAGGACAAGGAGCTGGGATACGAGGGCAAGGAGCTGGGTACAAGGACAAGGAGCTGGGATACGAGGACAAGGAGCTGGGATACGAGGACAAGGAGCTGGGATACGAGGACAAGGAGCTGGGTACAAGGACAAGGAGCTGGGATACGAGGGCAAGGAGCTGGGATACGAAGACAAGGAGCTGGGATACGAGGACAAGGAGCTGGGATACGAGGACAAGGAGCTGGGATACGAGGACAAGGAGCTGGGATACGAGGACAAGGAGCTGGGATACGAGGACAAGGAGCTGGGATACGAGGGCAAGGAGGTGGGATACGAGGACAAGGAGCTGGGATACGAGGACAAGGAGCTGGGATACGAGGGCAAGGAGCTGGGATACGAGGACTAGGAGCTGGGATATGAAGACAAGGAGCTGGGATATGAGGACAAGGAGCTGGGGTACAGGGACAAGGAGCTGGGATACGAGGACAAGGAGCTGGGATATGAAGACAAGGAGCTGGGATATGATGACAAGGAGCTGGGGTACAGGGACAAGGAGCTGGGATACGAGGACAAGGAGCTGGGGTACAGGGACAAGGAGCTGGGATACGAGGACAAGGAGCTGGGATATGAGGACAAGGAGCTGGGATGTAAGGACAAGGAGCTGGGATACGAGGACAAGGAGCTGGGATACGAGGACTAGGAGCTGGGATATGAAGACAAGGAGCTGGGATATGAGGACAAGGAGCTGGGGTACAGGGACAAGGAGCTGGGATACGAGGACAAGGAGCTGGGATATGAGGACAAGGAGCTGGGATGTAAGGACAAGGAGCTGGGATACGAGGACAAGGAGCTGGGATACGAGGACAAGGAGCTGGGATACGAGGACAAGGAGCTGGGATATGAGAACAAGGAGCTGGGATACGAGGACAAGGAGCTGGGATACGAGGACAAGGAGCTGGGATACGAGGGCAAGGAGCTGGGATACGAGGACTAGGAGCTGGGATATGAAGACAAGGAGCTGGGATATGAGGACAAGGAGCTGGGGTACAGGGACAAGGAGCTGGGATACGAGGACAAGGAGCTGGGATATGAGGACAAGGAGCTGGGATGTAAGGACAAGGAGCTGGGATGTGAGGACAATGAGCTGGGATACGAGGACAAGGAGCTGGGATACGAGGACAAGGAGCTGGGATACGAGGACAAGGAGCTGGGATACGAGGACAAGGAGCTGGGATACGAAGACAAGGAGCTGGGATATGAGGACAAGGAGCTGGGATACGAGGGCAAGGAGCTGGGATATGAGGACAAGGAGCTGGGATACGAGGGCAATGAGCTGGGATATGAGGACAAGGAGCTGGGATACGAGGACATGAAGCTGGGATACGAAGACAAGGAGCTGGGATATAAAGACTGATTGAAAAAAAAAAACAGATCCCAGCCATTTGAACCATCGAGAATCGATCGCCAAATCTTGCAAGAAGTCTGTCTCTCTTCCGACCAATACAAGTGGTTGATTTTCTCTGGAGATTACCGTCTGCTATCCGAGTTTTTTCAACCGTGGGACGCCGGTGTCGGCGCTGCAATCCCGAAGAATGCTTCATCAGATATGCCATCAGCAAATGATCCGGGGACGGATTCACGAAGCAGTTACGCAAGCACTTACGAACCTGGGGTCAGATTCACGAAGCAGTTACGCAAGTACTTACGAACCTGGGGCCAGATTCACGAAGCAGTTACGCAAGTACTTACGAACCTGGGGCCAGATTCACGAAGCAGTTACGCAAGTACTTACGAACCTGGGGTCAGATTCACGAAGCAGTTACGCAAGTACTTACGAACCTGGGGTCAGATTCACGAAGCAGTTACGCAAGTACTTACGAACCTGGGGCCAGATTCACGAAGCAGTTACGCAAGTACTTACGAACCTGGGGCCAGATTCACGAAGCAGTTACGCAAGTACTTACGAACCTGGGGTCAGATTCACGAAGAAGTTACGCAAGCACTTACGAACGTGTACATCTTTCCTCAATCTTTGACGGCTTTGGTTACATTTATTAAACAGTTTACAAGCATGAAAACTTGCCAATCAACTGTTGCTATTGTTATAAACAGCCTCCTGGTGCTTCGGAGCTCATTAACTGTTTAATAATTGTAAACAAAGCCGCCAAAGATTGAGAAAAGATGTACAGGTTCGTAAGTGCTTGCGTAACTGCTTCGTGAATCGGGCTCTAGGTTGGTAAGTGCTTGCGTAACTGCTTCGTGAATCTGGCCCTAGGTAGGTAAGTGCTTGCGTAACTGCTTCGTGAATCGGGCTCTAGGTTGGTAAGTGCTTGCGTAACTGCTTCGTGAATCTGGCCCTAGGTAGGTAAGTGCTTGCGTAACTGCTTCGTGAATCTGGCCCTAGGTTAGTAAGTGCTTGCGTAACTGCTTCGTGAATCTGGCCCTAGGTTAGTAAGTGCTTGCGTAACTACTTCGTGAATCGGGCCCTAGGTAGGTAAGTGCTTGCGTAACTGCTTCGTGAATCTGGCCCTAGGTTAGTAAGTGCTTGCGTAACTACTTCGTGAATCTGGCCCTAGGTTAGTAAGTGCTTGCGTAACTACTTCGTGAATCGGGCCCTAGGTAGGTAAGTGCTTGCGTAACTGCTTCGTGAATCTGGCCCTAGGTTAGTAAGTGCTTGCGTAACTACTTCGTGAATCCGTCCCCGGGACACAAAGAGCTCGGTAGCATTTGGTAGGCATTATAAGAAGGTATTCTGTAGCGCAGTGGGCTGCGTAAGACTATCACAAGAGGAAATGGGCAAAAGTTATGACGTAGGGGGCCTCGTAGCCTGGTAGGGGGCCTCGTAGCCTGGTAGGGGGCCTCGTAGCCTAGTAGGGGGCCTCGTAGCCTGGTAGGGGGGCCTCGTAGCCTGGTGGATAGCGCGCAGGACTCGTAATTCTGTGGCGCGGGTTCGATTCCCGCACGAGGCAGAAACAAATGGGCAAAGTTTCTTTCACCCTGAATGCCCCTGTTACCTAGCAGTAAAAAGGTACCTGGGTGTTAGTCAGCTGTCACGGGCTGCTTCCTGGGGGTGGAGGCCTGGTCGAGGACCGGGCCGCGGGGACACTAAAGCCCCGAAATCATCTCAAGATAACCTCAAGATAGTGAGAATCGCGACCCCAGGAACCGTGGCGAGGCAGCTCCAGGCGCCTGTGCCAAGTAACTGAGTGCTTTATAGTGATGACGCCGGCACACTTTCAGCCAAGGACAGATTTAACCCCATCTCAACAAACACGACGTAACTACAACGTTGCTACAACTTTATTATGCCGCCACAACGTTGTAACAACCTTGAAACAACGTAGAAACTGCAAGGTTTTAGTTGTGTTTGCTGTGATCCCTTCACTTGCTTCTCTTGCATAATATATATATATATATATATATATATATATATATATATATATATATATATATATATATATATATATATATATATATATATATTGGTGTATACTGGCAGCAGGTTTTCTTTCAAACATGTTTCATTGAATATGACCGCATATTCTGTATTTATTATTTTCTGGTTTAGGGCTTCTATCCCTCTAACTATTTTCTTAGCATCAGGGCTTAATTGAAATAGGAGTTCTCCAAAACTCATTTTCGTACTTTTAAGGTGAAGAAAAGAAGTGAATTACTATAGAGTGTATTACACTTATTTGTATAATTTGCACGACGTTTCGAACCTCCATGGTTCATTCTCAAGTGAACAGATCTTTACAATACTAGTTGATTTTATACCCGCATTAGGTCAGGTGATAATACAATGAAGGTGAAAACATGGGGGGATACATAAGGGATAAACATAGGGGCTGCAGAAGGCTTATTGGCCCATACGAGGCATCTCCTATCCAAACACAAAGATTAATCCAGTGTAATTGGCCTGTTATGTTATGTTATGTTATATATATATATATATATATATATATATATATATATATATATATATATATATATATATATATATGTATATATATATATATATATATATATATATATATATATATATATATATATATATATATATATATATATATATATATATATATATATTGATCTTCTTGAGGTTATCTTGAGATGATTTCGGGGCTTTAGTGTCCCCGCGGCCCGGTCCTCGACCAGGCCTCCACCCCCAGGAAGCAGCCCGTGACAGCTGACTAACACCCAGGTACCTATTTTACTGCTAGATAACAGGGGCATAGGGTGAAAGAAACTCTGCCTATTGTTTCTCGCCGGCGCCTGGGATCGAACCCAGGAAAAATACTCGTAAACTACATATGTAAAACACATATTGCATGATAAATTCCTGTAACCTGCTTGTGTAAATTGGAAATTGCTTGGTAACTGCTTGTAAACTATTTACATGAAGTGTATATTGCATGACCAAATCTTTGTAAACTGAAAATTCAAATTCAAATTTCAAAATTAAAATGTTTATTCAGGCGCCGGCGAGAAACAATGGGCAGAGTTTCTTTCACCCTATGCCCCTGTTACCTAGCAGTAAAATAGGTACCTGGGTGTTAGTCAGCTGTCACGGGCTGCTTCCTGGGGGTGGAGGCCTGGTCGAGGACCGGGCCGCGGGGACACTAAAAAGCCCCGAAATCATCTCAAGATAACATCAAGATAGGTAAAATACATACACACAAGGTGTGTGATACAAACATTGATTTATAGAGATATAGATCTATAGATCTATCTATATATAGATATAGATAGAGCTAGTAGTAACAGTGCCTAAAGCCACTATTACGCAAAGCGTTTCGGGCACGAAACTACATGTGTAAATTGCAGTGCCGAAATATATGTAAATGTAAACAGCAGTTGTGAAGAGAGAGACTTCTTTTTCTTGTGGCGAAACACCTCTGTGGTTGACCAGACCACACACTAGAAGATGAAGGGACGACAACGTTTCGGTCCGTCCTGGACCATTCTCAAGTCGATTGTGATGAGGACAGATTGATTGATTGATGAAGATTAAGCCACCCAAAAGGTGGCACGGGCATGAATAGCCCGTAAGTGGTGGCCCTTTCGAGCCATTACCAGTATCAAGAGCTGATACTGGAGATCTGTGGAGGTGCGACTGCACCCTGCGTGACGGGAGATGTCTCCCGGACCAAATGGTGACCAAATGGTCATGAGGACAGGTAGGGACAGGCAATAAATAGGCAAGAGAGAGCTGAGGAGGAAAGTAAGGTGTAGGGGATAGTAGTAATAATGAGAACTGCAGAAGGCATCACAATCAACTTGAGAATGGTCCAGGACGGACCGAAACGTTGTCGTCCCTTCATCTTCTAGTGTGTGGTCTGGTCAACATACTTCAGCCACGTTATTGTGACTCATCGCCTGCACCTCTGTGGTGTAGGTTCCTATCTCTGGCTCCAGCTTCACTAACTTCATCTAAACTTTGTGGAAATTTGTGGTGGTGGAGTTAAGATAAGAATCACCTTCTGGGCGTCATTGATCAAAGGGGATGGAGTGACTGGGGAACTAAGTGACTGGAATTGTATTCATTTTTATAGTTGGTTGTGTGTGTGTGTGTGTGTGTGTGTGTGTACTCACCTAGTTGTACTCACCTAGTTGTGTTTGCGGGGGTTGAGCTCTGGCTCTTTGGTCCCGCCTCTCAACCGTCAATCAACAGGTGTACAGATTCATGAGCCTATCGGGCTCTGTCATATCTGCACTTGAAACTGTGTATGGAGTCAGCCTCCACCACATCACTGACTAATGCATTCCATTTGTCAACCACTCTGACACTAAAAAAGTTCTTTCTAATATCTCTGTGGCTCATTTGGGCACTCAGTTTCCACCTGTGTCCCCTTGTGCGTGTTCCCCTTGTGTTAAATAGACTGTCTTTATCTACCCTATCAATCCCCTTCAGAATCTTGAATGTGGTGATCATGTCCCCCCTAACTCTTCTGTCTTCCAGCGAAGTGAGGTTTAATTCCCGGAGTCTCTCCTCGTAGCTCATACCTCTCAGCTCGGGTACTAGTCTGGTGGCAAACCTTTGAACCTTTTCCAGTTTAGTCTTATCCTTGACAAGATATGGACTCCATGCTGGGGCTGCATACTCCAGGATTGGCCTGACATATGTGGTATACAAAGTTCTGAATGATTCTTTACACAAGTTTCTGAATGCCGTTCGTATGTTGGCCAGCCTGGCATATGCCGCTGATGTTATCCGCTTGATATGTGCTGCAGGAGACAGGTCTGGCGTGATATCAACCCCCAAGTCTTTTTCCTTCTCTGACTCCTGAAGAATTTCCTCTCCCAGATGATACCTTGTATCTGGCCTCTTACACACACACTGTGTGTGTGTGTGTGTGTGTGTGTGTGTGTGTGTGTGTGTGTGTGTGTGTGTGTGTGTGTGAGTAGTGTGTGTGTGTGTGTGTGTGTGTGTGTGTGTTTACTAGTGTTTACTAGTTGTGTTTTGCGGGGGTTGAGCTTTGCTCTTTCGGCCCGCCTTTCAACTGTCAATCAACTGTTTACTAACTACTTTTTTTTTTTTCCCCCACACCACACACACACACACCAGGAAGCAGCCCGTGACAGCTGACTAACTCCCAGGTACCTATTTACTGCTAGGTAACAGGGGCACTTAGGGTGAAAGAAACTTTGCCCATTTGTTTCTGCCTCGTGCGGGAATCGAACCCGAGCCACAGAATTACGAGTCCTGCGCGCTATCCACCAGGCTACGAGGCCCCTGTGTGTGTGTGTGTGTGTGTGTTGTTACGTGGTTAGAGCTACGCTCTCCACACACACACACACACACACACACACACACACACACACACACACACACACACACACACACACACACACCATGACGAAGCTGGAAAAAGTCCAAAGGTATGCCACTAGACTAGTCCCAGAACTAAGAGGCATGAGTTACGAGGAAAGGCTGCGGGAAATGCACCTTACGACACAGGAAGACAGAAGAGTAAGGGGAGACATGATCTCTACCTACAAAATCCTCAAGGGAATCGACCGGGTAGACAAGGATGAACTATTCAACACTGGTGGTACGCGAACAAGGGGACACAAGTGGAAACTGAGTACCCACATGAGCCACAGAGACGTTAAAAAGAACTTTTTCAGTGTCAGAGTAGTTAGTAAATGGAATGCATTAGGCAGGGATGTGGTGGAGGCTGACTCCATACACAGTTTCAAATGTACATATGATAGAGCCCAGTAGGCTGAGGCATCTGTACATTAATTGATTGACGGTTGAGAGGCGGGACCAAAGAACCAGAGCTCAACCCCCGCAAGCACAACTAGGTGAGTACGCACACACACATGGAATTAGGTCATTGCATTAGGCAGCTGGCAGAAGGAAAATACAGATATTATATTGCAGATACAGTGTGTGTTTGTGTGTGTGTGTGTACTCACGTAGTTGTGCTCACCTAGTTGTGCTTGTGGGGGGTTGAGCTCTGGCTCGTTGGTCCCACCTCTCAACCGTCAATCAACTAATGCACAGGTTCCTGAGCCTACTGGACTCTTATCATATCTACACTTCAATATGTATGTAATGTGAATACCATCCATCGTAACTCCCATTTTATTAAAGAGACTCTTAAGAAGAATTTACTGTAGCTCCTCCTCACCATTAACTGAGGAATCACACGCGTCTATATGGAACTATCTGATTGTCTCTGACGCCTTGGAGTGTTCTGTTTGGCTCAAACAATCTCAAGATCTCCAGAAATAATCCGCAAAGCACCACAAAGAATCTTATCAGCTCAGTACCATATTCACCACATTGCAAAATTATTTAGCTTATAACTCATTCCCAGTTCCAATATTTTTATATATTAAAAACTGTTGCGGTAAAGAAGTTTATGATATAGTGACACAAATTTCCTCGTCTCTTTCGAAGATATATATATGTAGTTTCTTTCATATGTGACTTTTCAAAGTATGAAATACTTCGAGAGTTACTGTAAATACGGATAATAGTCATTTCTGGATTTAAAGGATATATTTGAGACATGGTTCGTAAGTATGATATATAATTATATAAAGCCTTGAATGTGCTCTGCTGCACAGTAGTATAATAAATATATGTGTTCATAATAACACCACATTCAGAGAGATCATTTTGAAAATATATTTAGAAGGTAGTAAGTTAAAATGAATGTAAAAAACATTTTGAAAACGGGGGTACTGGGTACTTTCTATGGTTCCTTGGGTGCCATCTTTATGTTACTGGGTACTGTCTATGGTTCCTTGGGTGCCATCTTTATGTTACTGGGTACTGTCTATGGTTTCTTGGGCATCATCTTTATGTACTGGGTACTGTCTATGGTTTCTTGGGCATCATCTTTATGTACTGGGTACTGTCTATGGTTTCTTGGGCATCATCTTTATGTTACTGGGTACTGTCTATGGTTCCTTGGGTACCATCCTTATGTTACTGGGTACTGTCTATGGTTTCTTGGGCACCATCTTTATGTACTGGGTACTGTCTATGGTTTCTTGGGCATCATCTTTATGTTACTGGGTACTGTCTATGGTTCCTTGGGTACCATCCTTATGTTACTGGGTACTGTCTATGGTTCCTTGAGCACCATCTTTATGTACTGGGTACTGTCTATGGTTCCTTGAGCACCATCTTTATGTACTGGGTACTGTCTGTGGTTCCTTGGGCACCATCTTTATGTTACTGGGTACTGTCTATGGTTCCTTGAGCACCATCTTTATGTACTGGGTACTGTCTATGGCTCCTTGAGCACCATCTTTATGTACTGGGTACTGTCTATGGTTCCTTGAGAACCATCTTTATGTACTGGCTGTGCTTCCTTGGGCATCATCTTTATGTACTGGCTGTGCTTCCTTGGGCATCATCTTTATGTACTGGCTGTGCTTCCTTGGGCATCATCTTTATGTACTGGCTGTGCTTCCTTGGGCATCATCTTTATGTACTGGCTGTGCTTCCTTGGGCATCATCTTTATGTACTGGCTGTGCTTCCTTGGGCACCCTTGTGCCTGCATGCTACGGTAATGCTTGTCATTTGCACGTTGATTGCAAACTGGATTGCAGGTTGATGCTTGGGTCTCTAGGGGTTAGTGACAGACTTGGTGTCCTCTCACATCTTATTTGGTTCCTTGTTTGTGCTTTTTCTTAACTTTACTTCGTTCTCCCTCTATCTCCTCATTCTTTATTCAGTCTTTCCCTGTATTTCCCTCGATCTTTTTCCATTTTCTCTCGCTTTCTCATATATCTTTTTTCGGTTCTATTATTTCTCTTATCCTCAATTCCTTCATTCGTTCATTTCTATTATCATCTGTTCCCTCATTCGTCTATTCTCCCTTAACATTCCATTTTCTTTATCCACATTCTTATTCAGTTCTTCATATTTCTTCTTCTCTATTCACTATTTCAATCATCAGCTAACGGTAATACACTCCATCTTATCTTGAGGTTATCTTGAGATGATTTCGGGGCTTTAGTGTCCCCGCGGCCCGGTCCTCGACCAGGCCTCCACCCCCAGGAAGCAGCCCGTGACAGCTGACTAACTCCCAGGTACCTATTTACTGTTAGGTAACAGGGGCATTCAGGGTGAAAGAAACTTTGCCCATTTGTTTCTGCCTCGTGCGGGAATCGAACCCGCGCCACAGAATTACGAGTCCTGCGCGCTATCCACCAGGCTACGAGGCCCCTTAAATGTACTAATGCACATGCACTAATTCCTCTTTCCCCCATTACCTCCATTCCTATCACCCCCCATTACCGCCAGCCTCCCATTCATTTGGCAATTCATAATTTGATCTACCCATTCCCTTCACTATCACTATTCCCATCACTAGTCTAACCCTTTCCTATAACACCAGTCCTATAACAACCGAAGTTATATAGCAACCTCAGATGTGGGTGAATAGCATTATATATATATTATATACATTATATATATCATATATAGCATTATATAAGAACCAGGTGATGGTGATTAAAATATGGAAGAGTGTTTATGGTGAATGAGATGTGGATCATCTTGAAGAATAACATCTTCTAGATGAAGCGAGGTGATAAGTAGGTAGCTGAGAGAGGGAGAGAGAGAGAGGGGGGGGGAGGGAGGGAGGGAGAGAGTGGGAGAGAGGGAGGGAGGGAGGGAGGGAGGGAGAGAGAGAGAGAGAGAGAGAGAGAGAGAGAGAGAGACAGAGAGAGACAGAGAGAGAGAGTGAGGGAGAGAGAGAGAGAGAGAGAGAGAGAGAGAGAGAGAGAGAGAGAGAGAGAGAGAGAGAGAGAGAGAGACAGAGAGAGAGAGTGAGGGAGAGAGAGAGAGAGAGAGAGAGAGAGAGAGAGAGAGAGAGAGAGAGAGAGAGAGAGACAGACAGACAGACAGACAGACAGACAGACAGACAGACAGAGAGAGAGAGAGAGAGAGAGAGAGAGAGAGAGAGACAGACAGACAGAGAGAGAGAAAGTGAGGGAGAGAGAGAGAGAGAGAGAGAGAGAGAGAGAGAGAGAGAGAGAGAGAGAGAGAGAGAGAGAGAGAGAGAGAGAGAGAGCTATCTATCTACTACTGTCAACAAAATATTTGATGCTGCCTCCACTTTAAGTTACGACTTGGTTATTAAACTATAATAACTGGATCAGGGAACCTTCACACAAGGAAAATGATATGTTAGTTACTACTGAGAGGTGCGGACACGACCAAATGGTTAAATAATCCAAGCCCTTAACTCGAATAATGCCCCCAAAGTACTTATTATGTACTGTGCAGGGGAGAGTACCTAGAACAGTATGCCCTGGATACTCCAGTACTCCTGCCCGTCCTCTCCAATGGTCACAACGTCCCTAAACCGATGTGTTAAATAGCCCCAAACGTAATGTAACTGAGGACCCACTGATAGAAAACGTGACATCACGTCAATTCTGTGATACGTCAGAGAATTATACGTCAAAAGGCGCAGGCTCGGCTGTGCTAGGTAAGTACAACGGGATCACCATAGCCCGTGCTGCTTGGAACTTTTGATTCCCAGTAGATGAACCTAAAACCACAACGTCAAAATGCGTTGTACTATTTGAGGGGACAGATTGAGTACTAACATCGACTATTGTTGCTTAATTAAGATTCGCTACCTGGAATAAAAAGTCCCAAGTAGCACGGGCTATGGTGAGCCCTTAGTGGACTTACCTGGCACAGGAGCGGGGCAAGTAGCACGGGCTATGGTGAGCCCGTAGTGGACTTACCTGGCACAGGAGCGGGGCAAGTAGCACGGGCTATGGTGAGCCCGTAGTGGACTTACCTGGCACAGGAGCGGGCCAAGTAGCACGGGCTATGGTGAGCCCGTAGTGGACTTACCTGGCACAGGAGCGGGGCAAGTAGCACGGGCTATGGTGAGCCCGTAGTGGCCTCACCTGGCACAGGAGCGGGGCAAGTAGCACGGGCTATGGTGAGCCCGTAGTGGACTTACCTGGCACAGGAGCGGGGCAAGTAGCACGGGCTATGGTGAGCCCGTAGTGGACTTACCTGGCACAGGAGCGGGGCAAGTAGCACGGGCTATGGTGAGCCCGTAGTGGACTTACCTGGCACAGGAGCGGGGCAAGTAGCACGGGCTATGGTGAGCCCGTAGTGGACTTACCTGGCACAGGAGCGGGGCAAGTAGCACGGGCTATGGTGAGCCCGTAGTGGACTTACCTGGCACAGGAGCGGGGCAAGTAGCACGGGCTATGGTGAGCCCGTAATCTATCCTAGTCTATTCTTCATCTTCTATACAACTTGTTGGGTGTGCGAGGTGCTTTTGATATAGAATAGTAATCCCCAGTTATAGAATAGTAATCCCCAGCGGATTAGGAAGCCCGCAAACGTAACTCATGTCACTCTTATCTCTCCCGCACCTGACACGACCTAACCTGACCTTCCCATTGTTTACGTCCGTATGAGGAGGGAGTTCAGGTAGACTGGTCTTTGGCTCGTCTAGATATGTTCCACCGGTATACTGTTCTCCTGTTTTGTTGTTTACTGCTCTCTTGTTAAAGCTTAACCCATCACCAGGTCAACCCATCACCAGGTCAACCCATCACCAGGTCAACCCATCACCAGCACAACCCATCACCAGCACAACCCATCACCAGGTCAACCCATCACCAGGTCAACCCATCACCAGGTCAACCCATCACCAGCACAACCCATCACCAGCACAACCCATCACCAGGTCAACCCATCACCAGGTCAACCCATCACCAGCACAACCCATCACCAGGTCAACCCATCACCAGGTCAACCCATCACCAGCACAACCCATCACCAGCACAACCCATCACCAGGTCAACCCATCACCAGGTCAACCCATCACCAGGTCAACCCATCACCAGGTCAACCCATCACCAGGTCAACCCATCACCAGCACAACTATTCGTTTGCCTTGTTCGGGTTGAATGTAGACACAGTAGTCGCTTCTGTATATATTTATTGAGTGAGGCAAACAGGTGTATAACTGGCCAGCCGAGGTCCTTCTACTCTGGGTCTGTGAGGATAACTGAGGCTGCTGGGAGCATCCTGATGCTCCTCTGTCTGGCAAGACGTCAGAGGCCTACTTGCCTGTGATTGGTTACATTTCAACTGACAGAATTTGAGTATAACACCGCTCGGACACGCTACCAAGTCGACGTCCCTTGTCGACAAGCTCTGGCTAGCTATATAGTTACAATGATACTGAAAGGACCTCGGTGGCATACAATAATGGCTTACATGTGAAATTTGCATAATAAAACATTGAAAGAAGATCAGGTGTGCGTAATACAAACAACTCGGCATATATGCACCAAAAAAAAAATTCATCATAATAGGTGAAAATCATGGTAACAATGCTTTGATTAAATCAGAGTATTAAGAACATGTGTATGTCTACTGATCAGATATGAACAATACAACTCAAGGTATTGCCTAAACAAAATTATTAACATGTGTTAATGGCATGTGCTTGAAAACCATACAAAATTAAACAATTATTACATTAATAGAACAAAGTTCTGACCTAACAACCACAATTGAATTTCAAGATAGATAATTTTTTTTTTTTTTTCTCTTTTTTTTTTTTTTTCGAAATATACAATATATTTACAAGACCAATGTACAATATATATAATGTGCAATATATTTACAAGCATATACAAGACCTGGATCAAGAAGACTAACATCTGCGTGATAGCAGTCAGGATTCACTGGCCACAATGTGGTTGCTAGAACAATAATAACTCTTATGACAAGCACTGTAAAAATACAAATGGTAGTAGACTTGACAATGGCATCTAATTCATAACAAAATAAAGTTGAGAAAAACTATACATTATATATAATGGTAATAATAAGACACATGTGGTAGAAATACTGCAATTGAGTTTTTTTTTTTTTTTTTTTTTTTTTTTTTTTTTCAAAACAAACAGAATAACTACAGAGTGCAATCAATTATAAATTCTGCGGATATCTACACCTAGCTCATCCAGAGCACTATACAACTCTGGCTCTGACTGAAGGTCCGGAACAGGTGAAACTTCATGCGACAAACTATCATCTTGAGAGATATCCTCGTTAACATCTAGCCAATGGACATGTGGTGAGTGCACGGTTGAAACGAGAGGTCTAGATCTAAGATTATAATTGCTAGTATGGGGTTGCTGAACATCCAGTGGTCTGTCAACCACAGGAGGTGGTGTCCGAGTAGGAGTATCTGTCTGGGTAAGTTCATTGTCATCTTCCTCATCAGTCTCGTCAACAGTCATTTTAGCTAACTTCATGTGGTCTAAATGTTCATTTATATACTCTCCTGTTAACAAGTTCTTAAGTCTGTATTTGTTACCTTTAATAAGCTCGATTACCTTATATGGACCCAAAAATTTCTTAGTTAACTTGTACATAGGACCAGACCTGTGTTGGTTAAGTATCATTACTACAGATCCAATAGTTATTTTATTGGGTTTAGCTCGTGCATTCCTTGCTAGAGTGAACTCGGCTGTTGCTTTGGACAGTTGTTCTCGTATTTTCTTGAATACTAATTGCATTTGTCTACGCTTCACTTGAACAAAATCATCTACGTTATATAAGGGAGTAGGAGGTACGTTAATCAATTCATTAGGGAGGATCTTATCTGTACCATAAAGAATAGCGTGAGGTGTGTCACCAGTAGAAACATTAATTGAAGAATTTATAGCACACTGAATTAAGGGTATAAAATCATCCCAATTGTTGTTATCAAAATTCAACGTGACTCTCAAGGCATCTAACACTTTCCTGTTAGTACGTTCAGCTAGTCCATTACTTGCCGGATGATAAGGCATGATGCTACATTTTTTGATGTTATATAAATCACACAAGCTAGTTAGAATACTATTACTGAATTCCGGACCATTATCTGAAAGGATTACTTTAGGCATACTATATCTACAAATTATTTGGTCATGGAATGCGCTGGCTATGGTTTCTGCTGTTTTGTTCGGGATAGGAACTAGTTCGCAAAACCGTGAAAAATTATCGACCATTACAAGCAAATGTTTGTTCCCTTTCTCTGTTTCCGCAAAATTTGTCAATAAATCCATCGATATTCGTTCCCAAGGAGCTTTAGTTGCTGGGTACACCTGAATTGGATTAGGTCCTGAAACATGTCCCTTGTGCTGTAAACAAGTTAAACATCTGTCAACATAATGAGCAATCTCCTTAGCCATTTTTGGCCAAAAATATTTCAATCGACCTTGTTGGAGTGTACGATCCTTTCCTGGATGTGCACTTGCAGGAGCATCATGGATAATTTTTAACACAGTTGGTACCAAGACAGCTGGAACAACTAACTGACAACATTTCCTCGAGGCTGTCCCTAGCTTTACTACTCTACACAGTAAATTGTCCAACATAACTAGTTCTTTCAATGGTACTGGTGGTTTATGAATCGGGCGAGTGTCTTGCTTAGTCAAAAATTTAATGACGGGTGCCCATATGGGGTCTTGTCTTTGTTCCGTTTCTACTACTGTAGCATCTAATGCTGGGTAATTTAACTGAATCGCAGCTACGTGTCGAGAAAACGCATCCGCTACAACATTTTGCTTTCCTGGAATATATCCAAATGTGGGATTGAATTCTTGAATTGTGAGCAAATATCTAGCAAACTTTCCAACTGGATTCTTATTTTTGAACAAGGGAATTAATGGTTGGTGATCTGTAAGAACATGAACTGGGTAATTATAAATTGTATCCTTGAAATGTTTAAGTGCCCAAACAACTGCCAAGGCTTCTCGTTCTGTTGCACTATAATTTTTTTCTTCTTTGGATAATGTGCGGCTAGCATAAGCTATTGCGTGATCTCTGTGACCTTCTGTTTGAAGTAATGCAGCACCTAGACCTATGTCACTAGCATCTGTAACCAACGTAAAAGGTTTAGAAAAATCTGGATACCTAAGGACAGGTGACGAAATCAAGGCTGCTTTGAGTTTTTTGAATGACTGATCCTGGGCCTCTCCCCAAACAAAGGGTTCATCTTTTCTCTGCAACTTGTAAAGCGGAGCGGCTATAATAGAGAATCCAGCAATAAATGAACGATAAAATCCTACAAGACCTGTGAACTGTCTTACGGCTTCTGCGGTACGAGGTGTTGGAAAATCACGGGCAGCAATAATTTTTGATTCATTCAATGTAATACCTGAAGGTGTAACTGTATGACCTAGGAAATTAATCTTTTGCTTTAAAAATGAACATTTTGCAAGCTTTATTTTTAAATTAGCTTCAGCGAGCTTTGCAAGTACTTTTTCAAGGTTCTGGAAATGAGTCTGAACATCTTGCGACATGATTATGAGATCATCAAGGTAAACTAGAAGCGTACTTCCTATCAATCTACGAAATAGATTTGTCATGAGCCGTGAAAAGGTTATTGGACTACTACGCAAACCAAACGGCATTCTTTTGAAATGAAAATGACCATTGGGAGTACTAAAGGCTGTCAATTGTTTACTTTCCTCATCAAGGGGGATTTGCCAGAATCCCTGCAACAAATCTAACGTTGAGAATACTTTGTTTCGACCAATACTTTGCAACAAATCATTTAGAACTGGAAGTGGGAAACGATCAGGTATTGTTACTCTGTTAAGCTTGCGATAATCGATTACAGGTCTCCAAGTCCCATCTCGCTTTGGTACAAGAATCAATGGAGCGTTCCATGGCGAATTACTCGATTCAATTACATCACTCTGTAACATTTCTTCTACAAGTCTATCTGCTTCTGCTCTCTGAGAATGGGGAAGACGGTAAGCTGGTACATAAATAGGCGTAGTTCCTTGTTCAAGGGGAATTTTATGTGTAATAAGAGGAGTGAGACCTAATTTTTCTCCTGGTAGAGCAACAACAGCTCTATTCCTGTTCAAAATTTCCAAAAGCTGAGCCACAGAGTCAGGAAAATCAGTAGGACTGAGGTGTTGCGCTTGCACCTCTGGCTGAGATCCCTGTTCTCCTGGTGTGAGTGTACAAACAGTATGATCCATGGAGACATCATCCACAACTCGCACCGGTAACGAGTAATGGGCAAAATCTACAACATGGGTACCAGACTGGAGATGGATATCGGCATTACTTGTGTTCGCGATAAAAAGTGAGACAGTACCATCCTGCACTGTGTGCCAGGAGGGTTCAACAAATGTACCATTCACTTTACATGTTTCACTTTCCGCAATCACATCCGACAACTCAGGCACTCCCTGAACCTTAACTCTTATTCTGGTGAGAGAATGAGGGTGTAGCACAGTGTCAGTAGCCGTGGAACCACTGACTTCAGAGATGGAAGCTGCCAGGCGAGCGAGACAACGAGAATCCGTTAGGGCGTCCCCTTCCAGAAAGTCCCGATACTCATTCTCCTTAACAACTGCACAACTACTATGCTTCAATCGAGTGCCTGTTTTCTCGGGTATGCTACCACGACAATGATCTGACAAACCTACGCTAGCAAGGCGGGTGTCAACAAAATTAACATAATCTGATTGAAGGTTGAACTCGTGGCCCTGTCGATACATGCTACACAAGGGTATGACGTGGTCTTTGATACTTATGTTCCAACGATGGGGAAACAATGCAATATTTTCATCAATCATGGTGTACAGACCTAAGAGAATGTCTCCAGGAAAATGAATAATGTCAACAACTAAACATGTTATAGACAATGTGACATCATTGAACTTGAGTGGGAGGTCAATTTCACCCTGAACTTTTACTTTATTTCCTGAAATACCACTTAGAAAAGGTATGTGTGACTGTTTTAAAATAGTAGGGTGCATACTTTCAATGTCTCTAAGAGCTGAGGGCTTGACAATATTAATTTTTGCACCTGAGTCAAGAAAAACTTTTAAAACTCTACCATGTACAATGGCTGATACAAGGGGACCATCACTTGAGACTGGACAAGTTACTATTTTTGACTTATGTTGTCTGGGATATCTGCGTCTTGTTTGTGTCAAATTTACTGTGGATCCGTCAACATCTACAACTGGTCTAGAGTCAGTGTCCTCCTCTGTCAAGTGTCCAAACCTATTTTGGGTAGCTACTGAATACACAGGGAGGGCACTAGGATTGGCTAGCTTGAATTGGTTAGCGGATGGCCTTGGGGGTTTCCCGACGACATGGAGTGAACATTCTGAGCTCCAGCATTCTGTGACTGAGCATTATAATTTGAAATTGCATTATAGCTGGGCTGGGAGTTGTAATTACGAGAGTTCTGATAATGTCTTGGACGCTGTGAGCCTCGCCAAGACTGACCATGGGAGTTACGAGGTGGAGATGTCCTTTGCCTAGCTCTACAATCCGCAGTGTGGTGACCAACTTGTTTATGGTACGTGCAATATGGAAGCCTAGAATGATTAGATTGATGAGGGGGCCGAGAGAATTGTCTAGGAGGTGATGATCTAGGGGCGGACCAACAGTCCCTTGCAAGGTGGTTACTCTTACCACAATGCCAACATGAGGGAGTGGATGGTTGTGGACTATGGCGTTTCGGCATTTTATGAGGCGGCGAATTTGACTGGGGGCTACGAGCATGGGTACGCTTCTGCGACCAAGAGTTTTGAGAATTTGTGGGAGGATGCTGAGAGCTTGTGACTACATTTACAGCATCAGAGGGTGGCAACAGTTGAGCACTTCGGGGAGCTAGTTTATCTGCGGCATTGTTAATAGCCTCAAATACTTCACCAATTTCATGTTTAACACCAAAATTTTGTTGCTCAACGATTGGTTTTGTATGCTCGGGGGCAAAATGCATTAAAGTACCAAATGCTATCATTTTGGCCATAGCCTCAGGGGACAGATTATTGTCTTTATCTAACCAAGTTGAATTATTCATAGCAGAAACTAAGGCATACAGATACTGATCGAGACGGCTAGTAAACGCATTAAACGATTCACCAGGCTGCATGGTGGCATTGGCAATTTTCTTGACTAACCTATATGGGTCAAGGTCTCCTTTATTAACAAAGCGACGGCGAAAGAAATCCTTAAATTCAGGCCAAGACTGAAGGCTAACAATGGCTTTCTCATCAACAACAAAACGTGCATCACCTTTGGTTGTGTCCACGGCTGACCGTGCAATTGCTAAGTATTCGGCATCAGTAGGCTTAGAAAAACGTGCAACTGTTTTCGCTTCAACCTTACTAAACCATGATTCTAATAAACGCGATTCCCCAGCAAAAAGAGGAATAGCCATTTCCTGAGCTGATCTCTGGCCATTGGGACAAGCAACTGTTCCCATTGATTCTGAAGGGGTTTCAACAGTGGTAGGCATTGTCACAGCCGTGGAGGTAATATTTGAACGCAGATTATAATTAAGTGCACCTGGCATCAGAAATAGTATACACAAAAATAAACACACACAAAAATATCAACTTGGCTAAAGTAAAAATGGCAGAAATAAAATTATTAAATTGGGCTAGGCAAGAAAATAATTAAGAACAAGCAAATTGTAAACTAAATTTAGCAATCTTCCATTAAAAAATGACTGGAATTAGATGTATGTAAATTAATTAAACCAGACTAAGCACAGCAATTTAGAATAAAAACTGGGAAATGCAATTGCAAAATTTCATTAAAAAGATTCAACACAACAAGTGGCAATGCAAGAAATATGGATGTAGCACATAAACTGGACACAGGAATGTATATAACTCCTATGGTAAAAGTTTAAAATAAAATGCTTAAAGGATAAATTTCAAGTTAGGTCTGGAGAAATTAAAAAAAATTATATTGCACAAATCCTTAACTGCTACTAAAACAAGGATTTCTTAATTCACTGGAATTTGAATTTACCAATAACACTCTAGGAGAACAATTAAAATTCAATGAAATTACTGTAAGAAGCAGGAATGTTGAAATCACACAGGAAAACTGTGGGGAGTGCAGTACTGAACCAGCTCCAATATTTAACAAGTCACTGAATGGTTAATTCACAGGATATTATGGGAATTATTACATAAGTCACTTTTTAACACTTGGCACGTTGTTCTCAACTAGCAATTACTTATCTCAGGGTTGTAATTTATGAGGATCACCAGTAGCCAAAGTAGGAGAAGCGTCGTGAAGATCTGAAGAGGCCCATGTGAGGCGTGTTTACAAACTGGATGCGACGGCAGCGCTCCTGGCGGCGGTGGCGCGAGACTCAGGGACCCCACACTGTTCAGGCTAGAGGCACGAAGATAAATTCTGACGACGACAATATTGCGACGATGGAATAACCAGTTGATACCTGCGACGATGGCTGACGACGATTGCAGTAGCTTGCACCCTCACGAAGCTTGATACTGTCAGCTTGGGTGGTGGTGGTGGTGGGTGTAATAGGTGGTTCCCACGTGGTGGCGCGAGGTTCAAAAATGGCTGGCGCGGGAAGCTTCCTTCCTCCTCACTGATGAGTGAGCGTTCTCACAGGAAAATATTGACCCTTACTTCTAAAACGTTAGCCTGGAGTAGTGGTTGATGGCAGGACCCCGGTCTGGCACAATATTTGATGCGTGGGTGGCAGGATGGCGGCTTATGGCGGTGGCGGTGGCGGCTGGAACACGAGGCGATGCTGGGTACTTGAACTTTTCTTTCCAGAAAAAAAATTTCTGGATCCCACTGCTGCTACCAGTATTCGTTTGCCTTGTTCGGGTTGAATGTAGACACAGTAGTCGCTTCTGTATATATTTATTGAGTGAGGCAAACAGGTGTATAACTGGCCAGCCGAGGTCCTTCTACTCTGGGTCTGTGAGGATAACTGAGGCTGCTGGGAGCATCCTGATGCTCCTCTGTCTGGCAAGACGTCAGAGGCCTACTTGCCTGTGATTGGTTACATTTCAACTGACAGAATTTGAGTATAACACAACCCATCACCAGGTCAACCCATCACCAGGTCAACCCATCACCAGCACAACCCATCACCAGCACAACCCATCACCAGGTCAACCCATCACCAGCACAACCCATCACCAGCACAACCCATCACCAGGTCAACCCATCACCAGGTCAACCCATCACCAGATCAACCCATCACCAGCACAACCCATCACCAGGTCAACCCATCACCAGGTCAACCCATCACCAGGTCAACCCATCACCAGCACAACCCATCACCAGCACAACCCATCACCAGCACAACCCATCACCAGGTCAACCCATCACCAGGTCAACCCATCACCAGCACAACTCATCACCAGGTCAACCCATCACCAGGTCAACCCATCACCAGGTCAACCCATCACCAGCACAACCCATCACCAGCACAACCCATCACCAGGTCAACCCATCACCAGGTCAACCCATCACCAGCACAACCCATCACCAGGTCAACCCATCACCAGCACAACCCATCACCAGCACAACCCATCACCAGGTCAACCCATCACCAGGTCAACCCATCACCAGGTCAACCCATCACCAGCACAACCCATCACCAGGTCAACCCATCACCAGGTCGACCCATCACCAGGTCAACCCATCACCAGCACAACCCATCACCAGGTCAACCCATCACCAGGTCAACCCATCACCAGCACAACCCATCACCAGCACAACCCATCACCAGGTCAACCCATCACCAGGTCAACCCATCACCAGGTCAACCCATCACCAGGTCAACCCATCACCAGGTCAACCCATCACCAGGTTAACCCATCACCAGCACAACCCATCACCAGGTCAACCCATCACCAGGTCAACCCATCACCAGGTCAACCCATCACCAGGTCAACCCATCACCAGCACAACCCATCACCAGCACAACCCATCACCAGCACAACCCATCACCAGGTCAACCCATCACCAGGTCAACCCATCACCAGCACAACCCATCACCAGGTCAACCCATCACCAGGTCAACCCATCACCAGGTCAACCCATCACCAGGTTAACCCATCACCAGCACAACCCATCACCAGCACAACCCATCACCAGGTCAACCCATCACCAGGTCAACCCATCACCAGGTTAACCCATCACCAGCACAACCCATCACCAGGTTAACCCATCACCAGGTTAACCCATCACCAGCACAACCCATCACCAGCACAACCCATCACCAGGTCAACCCATCACCAGGTCAACCCATCACCAGGTCAACCCATCACCAGGTTAACCCATCACCAGCACAACCCATCACCAGGTTAACCCATCACCAGCACAACCCATCACCAGGTCAACCCATCACCAGGTCAACCCATCACCAGGTCAACCCATCACCAGGTTAACCCATCACCAGCACAACCCATCACCAGGTCAACCCATCACCAGGTCAGCCCATCACCAGCACAACTCATCACCAGGTCAACCCATCACCAGGTCAACCCATCACCAGGTCAACCCATCACCAGGTCAACCCATCACCAGGTCAACCCATCACCAGCACAACCCATCACCAGCACAACCCATCACCAGGTCAACCCATCACCAGGTCAGCCCATCACCAGCACAACCCATCACCAGGTCAACCCATCACCAGCACAACCCATCACCAGGTCAACCCATCACCAGGTCAACCCATCACAAGACAGTTCCCTCACCCAACGATTTAAGGGATCGTCTTTCCCTTCGCCTCATTATCTCAGTTCCCACTTTTGCCATCCCATCCCTCCTTCCCTTTCTCCAACTCTTTCCCCTCCCCTCTCTCTCCCTCTCCCCTTCTCTCCCTGTCCCTCCTTCCCTCCCACCTCCAATGCTCCTCCAATCATCCGCCTCTTGTAGGAATCTGCTTCTCTATTTCCCATGGGATCCACCACTGATCTCTCTCTCCATCTCTTTTTTCTTCTCCTCTTCCTTCACGTCTCCTCCTCAGTCCTCTCCCTCTCTCTCCTCTCCCTCTCTCTCCTCTCCCTCTCTCTCCTCTCCCTCTCACTCCTCTCCCACTAATACACAGTCAGCACCGAAGGGTTGGAATTCTCCGTGTGATTCCATTATAATTTTGTCTGGTTTTTTTCTATTTTTTTGGTTGGGTTATAGAATGCTCTCAGATGTGGTTCAGGAGGAGGAGGGGGGGGGGAGGGTAAAGCAGATGAAAGGGTTTCGCACGCCTTTTCTGGATATAGGTTCATACATACACACAAAGGCGGGACCAAAGAGCCAGAGCTCAACCCCCGAAAGCACAACTAGGTGAGTACACACACACACACACACACAAGTGTAGTGTAGTGTGTGTGTGTGTGTGTTTGTGTGTGCTCAAGTGTAGATATGATAGAGCCCAATAGGCTCAGGAATCTGTACACGTGTTGATTGACGGTTGAGAGGCGGGACCAAAGAGCCAGAGCTTAACCCCCGCAAACACAACTAGGTGTGTACACACACACACACACACACACACACACACACACACACACACACACACACACACACACACACACACACACACACACACACCGATGGCCCAAGCGATTGGGCACTATTCCTCCCACTCCCTGCACATATCCTCATATACCTTGTCCTCATATATCGCCATGTGCTATACAGTAATTCTGGCCCAGTGCTTTCTGCTCTAAATTACTGTTATTTGTATCCTACTGTATTGGTACAAATATATTTATATATATTTGTTTTATATTTGTAATAAATATATATTGATAAATATTACAAATATATTTATATATATATTTTTGTTTCCGTATCAATTTCTGTTCTAAATTGATTTTTTTTGTATCTCTTCGTCCTATTTTCTTATCAAGGCTTACTCTTATTCACGTTATCGTCAGTTTCTTCTTTTCTGTCAAGTTATCATTTTATTTATTTTATTTACTCTCTTTCCAGAAATGGTTCTCCGTCTTCTTCATTTTCCTCTGATGTTCCCATCTCCTTGCCAACATCACTTCATCTCATTTCCCTGTTCTGTTATCGTATCTCTTCCTCCCCCCCCCTCTTCCCATCCCGAACACATCAATACCATCTACGTCATTTACACTCCTTGTTCTACACGGAAGCGGCTGTGTCATCAAGATGTGTATGTACGACCCCGTGCTGGTGTGGGGTTCCCCCCTCCCACTCTCTCAAGTATTAGTATGACGGTCCCCCCTTCCCTGAGTACGTGTGTGTGTGTGTGTGTGTGTGTGTGTGTGTGTGTGTGTGTGTGTGTGTGTGTGTGTGTACTCACCTATTTGTACTCAACTATTTGTGCTTGTAGGATCGAGCATTGACTCTTGGATCCCGCCTTTCTAGCCATCGGTTGTTTACAGCAATGACTCCTGTCCCATTTCCCTATCATACCTAATTTTAAAAGTATTTAAAAGAATGAATGTGTGTGTGTGTGTGTACTCACCTAGTTGTGCTTGCGGGGGTTGAGCTCTGGCTCTTTGGTCCCGTCTCTCAACTGTCAATCAACTGGTGTACAGATTCCTGAGCCTATTGGGCTCTATCATATCTACACTTGAAACAATAACGTGGCTGAAGTATGTTGACCAGACCACACACTAAAAGTTGAAGGGACGACGACGTTTCGGTCCGTCCTGGACCATTCTCAAGTCGATTGTAAGTCACAATCAACTTTTAGTGTGTGGTCTGGTCAAAATACACTTGAAACTGTGTATGGAGTCAGCCTCCACCACATCACTGAGTAATGCATTCCATATGTGTGTGTGTGTGTGTGTGTGTGTGTGTGTGTATAAAAATTTAATAATTTATTGACAGAAAACTATGGAAAAAGAGATTGTGACAGTCTGGCAGTAATGAAAAGATATCACAAGGACACAAAGTCAATTAACAATCAGGGAATGAAATAATTTTCGACTGAACAAAACTAACAGTGAACGGGAATGAAATAACACCCTGAAAATCATTAAGTGATCCCAAAACACCAAGAGACAACCTTGAACAGGGAGTGATATATATACAGCCAAGATAACGGAATGTTTCAAAGTTCTATTCAGTCTCTACGTTCATTATCTTAAGTGTCTAATTAACCAGCTGTGAATGCTTCGTTTCTATTGGCTTTGCAGAGTCAAGTGTGTGTTGCAAGCCTTATATCCAGGGGTCAGTTTCACGAAGCAGTTACGCAAGCACTTACGAACGTGTGCATCTCTCCTCAGTCTTTGACGGCTTTGGTTACATTTATTTTTAACAGTTTACAAGCATGAAAACTTGCTAATCAACTGTTGTTATTGTTATAAACAGCCTCCTGGTGCTTCGGAGCTCATTAACTGTTTAATAATTGTAAACAAAGCCGCCAAAGATTGAGAAAAGATGTACAGGTTCGTAAGTGCTTCGTGAATCTGGCTCCAGATCTGGAAGCAACGGGGCACCATGCAGGGGCTCCAACCGAATAATCTGGAAGGGCTGACTGCATTCATCGTAGAAAATCTTCGCGCGTGTGTGTGTGTGTGTGTGAGTGTGTGTGTGTGTGTGTGTGTGTGTGTGTGAGTGTGAGTGTGAGAGTGAGACTGAGAACACAGGTCTGCAGGGGAAACTAACCTAACCATAACCAATCCTATTGTGCCTCCCTCACCAGGGTGAAAAAGTGAAAGATCTGAACTTAGGGCAGAGTTAATAATTTTTGTTACACACTATTGTGTTACTTCTCTGTAAAGAATTGCGACTAAACATGTGCAGTAACATTGTCCCCCTTCTTGGAAGATTTCTTGGTTAAAGTATGTACTCTTGGAGGACCATTGACCATCGGAGTGTCCGAGCAGTGTGGTACTTCATTTGGTTGTTGGAGGTCCTCCAAGATATACATCGAACTCAGTAATCGCCAGGATTACTTTTTCTATCAAACGTGGTCTTCATCTTTACTTGTTCAGTTTTGGAAATGCATTTTACCCCAACCGTCCAAGTGGTTGGGCACCATTCCTTTCTTCCCATCCCACCCTAAATCCTTATTCCTTTCAAGTGCTATATAGTCGTAACGACTTGGTGCTTTCTCCTCATAGTACCCTTCGCTTTCCTAGCCAATTTTCTCAACTGATCTGTGCCGATGTGAACTCATTTGGTTGCAGGGGGGGAAGGTTTTTGATGTCCCAAATTCTAAGAGTTTCTTCTTGTATAGCTTGAGCGGTCCTCTTACCTCACATCTGAAGACAAATTGGAATGGAAAGTAGCCAAGGGAGTCTTGAGCATCTCTCGCTGCAAACATTACGAACGGCGGTCCTTTGTCCTACTCCTCAGTCTTCCCTGCACAGAACCTCCGTATCGTGGACTTGGGGACTGATAGAATCATGGACTTCGAAACTGATGGAATCGTGGACTTCGGGGTTGATGGAATCGTGGACTTCAGGACTGATAGAATCATGGACTTCGGAACTGATGGAATCATGGACTTCGGGGTTGATGGAATCGTGGACTTCGGAACTGATGGAAACGTGGACTTCGGGACTGATGGAATCGTGGACTTCGGAACTGACGAATCGTGGACTTCGTAACTGAGGAATCGTGGACTTCGGAACTGACGAATCGTGGACTTCGTAACTGAGGAATCGTGGACTTCGTAACTGATGAATCGTGGACTTCGTAACTGAGGAATCATGGACTTCGGAACTGAGGAATCGTGGACTTCGTAACTGAGGAATCAGGGACTTCAGAACTGATGGAATCGCTGGGATGATGCTTGACTTTCGGGCTGATAAACACTAGACAACTTATGCCATACTTCCAGGCTTTCACATACTGGAATAGTTAAGAAGTAAAGTTAACACAACGATCAGTTGCGACAATATACGATAATCCAAATGCTGTAAAGGAGGCTAAACTCTTCCTTAGCATTCGGGTAGTAATATTTCTTATAGGTATCGCCTCTGGAAATCCAGTAGTTTGGTCCATTACAGTTTAAGTGTATAATCTGGTAAGCTCTACTTACCAGATTATAGAGTTTTTCTATAGAGTCTCCATAGAAAAGATTGGTCTATGTACACCTGGGAAAAGGGAAAGCTCTCATAGCCACAACTTATCGAAACAATATAGTTAGACTTAGAATTTCACTGCTAGTAGAAAATAAATACATTGTGATTTTCTATCAAAAGCACGAAAGAACTGATTTAAAGATTCCTTTTGTTGCAAGGTTTTGACTGCAGGCTTTTTTCTTGGGTTATATGAGAATTCAAAGTATGTCAGCGATACAGATCAGAAAGCATCAGATCAATAGTGTACATAACAGAATGGAGGTTGAATATGAAAGATAAATGACGATGCAGCTAACCCAGATCCTTATCGAACAATACCCTATACTTAGAGTTGACGCAGGCTCTTTGAACGCCCTCGGACTAGATAATATTGATGAGCAAAGGGATGAAAAGAGAGAGAGAGAGAGAGAGAGAGAGAGAGACTGGGAGGAAGTAATTGGGGACCTGCTTGTATTGTGTTCAGGGAAAACTAGTAGGGTAAGGCTTACCATGAGCTATGGGAAGGGAAAGCTCTCAGCCAGCTAACAGGAGTCAGCAGTCGTCTGCTCCTGTACCCACCTGTGTGTAAAACTAGTAGGGTAAGGCTTACCATGAGCTATGGGAAGGGAAAGCTCTCAGCCAGCTAACAGGAGTCAGCAGTCGTCTGCTCCTGTACCCACCTGTGTGTAAAACTAGTAGGGTAAGGCTTACCATGAGCTATGGGAAGGGAAAGCTCTCAGCCAGCTAACAGGAGTCAGCAGTCGTCTGCTCCTGTACCCACCTGTGTGTAAAACTAGTAGGGTAAGGCTTACCATGAGCTATGGGAAGGGAAAGCTCTCAGCCAGCTAACAGGAGTCAGCAGTCGTCTGCTCCTGTACCCTCCTGTGTGTAAAACTAGTAGGGTAAGGCTTACCATGAGCTATGGGAAGGGAAAGCTCTCAGCCAGCTAACAGGAGTCAGCAGTCGTCTGCTCCTGTACCCTCCTGTGTGTAAAACTAGTAGGGTAAGGCTTACCATGAGCTATGGGAAGGGAAAGCTCTCAGCCAGCTAACAGGAGTCAGCAGTCGTCTGCTCCTGTACCCTCCTGTGTGTAAAACTAGTAGGGTAAGGCTTACCATGAGCTATGGGAAGGGAAAGCTCTCAGCCAGCTAACAGGAGTCAGCAGTCGTCTGCTCCTGTACCCTCCTGTGTGTAAAACTAGTAGGGTAAGGCTTACCATGAGCTATGGGAAGGGAAAGCTCTCAGCCAGCTAACAGGAGTCAGCAGTCGTCTGCTCCTGTACCCTCCTGTGTGTAAAACTAGTAGGGTAAGGCTTACCATGAGCTATGGGAAGGGAAAGCTCTCAGCCAGCTAACAGGAGTCAGCAGTCGTCTGCTCCTGTACCCACCTGTGTGTAAAACTAGTAGGGTAAGGCTTACCATGAGCTATGGGAAGGGAAAGCTCTCAGCCAGCTAACAGGAGTCAGCAGTCGTCTGCTCCTGTACCCTCCTGTGTGTAAAACTAGTAGGGTAAGGCTTACCATGAGCTATGGGAAGGGAAAGCTCTCAGCCAGCTAACAGGAGTCAGCAGTCGTCTGCTCCTGTACCCACCTGTGTGTAAAACTAGTAGGGTAAGGCTTACCATGAGCTATGGGAAGGGAAAGCTCTCAGCCAGCTAACAGGAGTCAGCAGTCGTCTGCTCCTGTACCCTCCTGTGTGTAAAACTAGTAGGGTAAGGCTTACCATGAGCTATGGGAAGGGAAAGCTCTCAGCCAGCTAACAGGAGTCAGCAGTCGTCTGCTCCTGTACCCTCCTGTGTGTAAAACTAGTAGGGTAAGGCTTACCATGAGCTATGGGAAGGGAAAGCTCTCAGCCAGCTAACAGGAGTCAGCAGTCGTCTGCTCCTGTACCCACCTGTGTGTAAAACTAGTAGGGTAAGGCTTACCATGAGCTATGGGAAGGGAAAGCTCTCAGCCAGCTAACAGGAGTCAGCAGTCGTCTGCTCCTGTACCCTCCTGTGTGTAAAACTAGTAGAGTAAGGCTTACCATGAGCTATGGGAAGGGAAAGCTCTCAGCCTGCTAACAGGAGTCAGCAGTCGTCTGCTCCTGTACCCTCCTGTGTGTAAAACTAGTAGGGTAAGGCTTACCATGAGCTATGGGAAGGGAGAGCTCTCAGCCAGCTAACAGGAGTCAGCAGTCGTCTGCTCCTGTACCCTCCTGTGTGTAAAACTAGTAGGGTAAGGCTTACCATGAGCTATGGGAAGGGAAAGCTCTCAGCCTGCTAACAGGAGTCAGCAGTCGTCTGCTCCTGTACCCTCCTGTGTGTAAAACTAGTAGGGTAAGGCTTACCATGAGCTATGGGAAGGGAGAGCTCTCAGCCAGCTAACAGGAGTCAGCAGTTGTCTACTGCGAGCCCGTCCTCACAGCTAACCCATTGCCATGTGAAACCACAGCTCCCTTCAATCCACCTGGATAGTTATCTAGATATTTGTGATGAGCTGAAAGCATATTACAATTCCATAAAGTCTACATGTAAACTGGTAAATGAAACTTTGTCGTATACAGAGATTCTCAAGTTATAACGTTATTGTATTATAAATCGTTGCTTTAAATATAAAAAGTATATGCTAAGATCGTTTTATTTGAAGAATTTGGTTTAATGTAAACAGAAATATCGGGTACACTGAAACAGTTTTCACAGTCCATATTTTATGCTTTCGTCAATAATACACCATATTAACGTAACTAAATATAATGAAACCAAACCTTAACCTAACCTAACCTAACCTAACCTAACCTAACCTAACCTAACCTAACCTAACCATGGATAGACAGTAGATAATGACAATAATTATGTAGTCGTTGTCAATCCACTCCCTTGAGAGGATCACCTCTCTGACGACAGATTGCTACTGGCGTACCCACTTACATATAATAGAGAACCCAGCAGATAAACACATCACAAGAAACACAAGTTTCTTTCACCCTGAATACCCCTGTTACCTAGCAGTAAATAGGTACCTGGGAGTTAGTCAGCTGTCACGGGCTGCTTCCTGGGGTGTGTGTGTGTGTGTGTGTAGTGTGGGGAAAAAAAAAAGTAGTTAGTAAACAGTTGATTGAAAGTTGAGAGGCGGGCCGAAAGAGCAAAGCTCAACCCCCGTAAAAACACAACTAGTAAACACATCACAGGAGACATCTCCCGTCACGCAGGGTGCAGTCGCGCCTCCACAGATCTCCAGTATCAGCTCTTGATACTGGTAATGGCTCAAAAGAGCCACCACTTACGTGCTATTCATGCCCGTGCCACCTTTTGGGTGGCTTAATCTTCATCTTCGTAAACACATAAACATCAACCCTTCAATCATCTCAAAGGTTTTTCCTTGCTCAAGGACGCCAAATCGGTTCATCATATCACACAAGATTACTGGAAACAGATCAAATATAGATCTAATATATATCCTTCGTGATTATTGATACCAGAAACGTGGGGTAAAAGCAATTTACAAACTGAGCAAGGATGAAAGTGACTGCAAGCAATACCATTTCACCATCAAACGATGCCCCACTCCTCGTGGTGATCTTAAGACCCGTCACTATTATATGTATGCTACTTATAGCTCCACTTATAGTCTCCTCAAGTGTCAAAAATCTTTCATTCAGTAGGAGCATTTGAAGAGTAGTCTCAGCTCAAGTATTACACCAGATGTTATCATTATTTTTTTTTTTTTTTTTTTTTTTTTTGAGATATATACAAGAGTTGTTACATGGTTGTAGAGCCACTAGTACGCGTAGCGTTTCGGGCAAGTCCTTAATCCTATGGTCCCTGGAATACGATCCCCTGCCGCGAAGAATCGTTTTTTCATCCAAGTACACATTTTACTGTTGCGTTAAACAGAGGCTACAGTTAAGGAATTGCGCCCAGTAAATCCTCCCCGGCCAGGATACGAACCCATGACATAGCGCTCGCGGAACGCCAGGCGAGTGTCTTACCACTACACCACGGAGACTGTTTAATTAGACAAGGGGGATATTAATAAGGTATTATTAAGATAATTGTGTGGCAATGATCCCACTTAAATCCACCTTTAATATATATATACTAAATATATTTGCATATATGCTTGGGGACCATTCAAGCTTGTTCGCATCTATATTCAATGATTCTAGCACGAATCTTATCTTCTTATCTATATGGTTAGTGTCACCAGGGGGTTACCTTGAGGTTACCTTGAGGTGCTTCCGGGGCTTAGCGTCCCCGC
>NC_091233.1:21189049-21196549 GCF_040958095.1 Procambarus clarkii | reverse complement strand
CATAGTGACAGTATTGGGCAGCGCCACTCATCCTGTGAGTGTACACACCGCCATAGTGACAGTATTGGGCAGCGTCACTCATCCTGTGAGTGGACACACCGCCATAGTGACAGTATTGGGCAGCGCCACTCATCCTGTGAGTGGACACACCGCCATAGTGACAGTATTGGGCAGCGCCACTCATCCTGTGAGTGGACACACCGCCATAGTGACAGTATTGGGCAGTGCCACTCATCCTGTGAGTGGACACACCGCCATAGTGACAGTATTGGGCAGTGCCACTCATCCTGTGAGTGGACACACCGCCATAGTGACAGTATTGGGCAGTGCCACTCATCCTGTGAGTGGACACACCGCCATAGTGACAGTATTGGGCAGCGCCACTCATCCTGTGAGTGGACACACCGCCATAGCAGCATGTACAACACTCCCCAATAGGAAGAAAACCCGCTGGGTTGTTCATCCTGTCACTTGTACCCAGACGCAGCTGGGACTTGTTTAACTGTCTAACTATTGCTAACTGTCTAACTATTGCTAACTTGTTCAAGTTGTCACGTCCTGACAACTTAAACAAACACAACTTGAAGGACTGAACAACTTCATCTCCTGTAGTTGTTTAGTCCTGATTATTGCATGATTAAAGGTACGTCTGAACACTTCAGAAACACTCCAAGACGATGGCTAAACTTCTGAGATATTTACAATTATTTACGTTAATTTTGATCAAACGAAAATTAAAATGAGATAATGATTTCTTAAAGTTGTAAAGTTATGCTACTGAGTGATTTGTTTGTAAATATCTCCAATTCCAATAAATAAATATTTAGAGAAGGATGGCATTTCGTTATATTAATGGGGGACCCTTCGCCTCGGAGAAGAGAATATAGGGCATCCTAGGAAGCCTAACGAAGCTTTGTGATCCCGTATCTCTGGACTGGACTACTTTTCACCTACCCGTATCTCTGGGAGCCGGTCGGCTGAGCGGACAGCACGCTGGACTTGTGATCCTGTGGTCCTGGGTTCGATCCCAGGCGCCGGCGAGAAACAATGGGCAGAGTTTCTTTCACCCTATGCCCCTGTTACCTAGCAGTAAAATAGGTACCTGGGTGTTAGTCAGCTGTCACGGGCTGCTTCCTGGGGGTGTAGGCCTGGTCGAGGACCGGGCCGCGGGGACACTAAAGCCCCGAAATCATCTCAAGATAACCTCAAGATACCCAGACACATGCACTTCCGGCTGGAGCAGGATTTGTGGGTAGTCCAGTAACGCGTGTTCGATGTAGTGTTAATTATGTCATTGATGGTGATAAAGATAAAGCTACGCAAGAGGTGACACGGGCATGAATAGCCCGTAAAATTATGTCATTGACTTCACTGTGGCCTAAGTGCCAGCCCAGTGTGCCTACATTTGTCAGACTCTGCCACACCACAGAATTATATTCGGTGGGGGATGGTGCAGCCAGGCGGAGAGCCATTACCCTTAACTGATATGTGGTGCTAATGGAAAGTCACCAGAATGTTGAGTCGTCAACGCTTTGAGGCGAGCAATTTTATGTCTAGCTAATTAGTGCAACATTACACGTAAAGATGACAGTACACGTAATTTGGTATTTACAGAGAATGGGCGTGTGTATGTGTGTGTGTGTGTGTGTGTGTGTGTGTGTGTGTTTGTGTGTGTGTTTGTGTGTGTGTGTGTGTGTGTGTGTGTGTGTGTGTGTGTGTGTGTGTGTGTGTGTGTGTGTGTGTGTGTGTGCTTACCTAGTTGTGCTTGCGGGGGTTGAGTTCTGGCTCTTTGGTCCCGCCTCTCAACCGTCAATCAACTAGTGTACAGGTTCCTGAGCATACTGGGTTCTATCATATCTACACTTGAAGCTGTGTGTGTGTGTGAGAGAGAGAGAGAGAGAGAGAGAGAGAGAGAGAGAGAGAGAGAGAGTGTGTGTGTGTGTTTGTGTTCAGAGAGAACGGATTAGGAAGTGAAAACACAGACTGAATTGAAAGGAAGTTTGTTGAGTGAAGCAATGATTCCTTCCCCCGTTTGGGGCTAGACTATGCAACAGTGTGTGTGTGTGTGTGTGTGTGTGTGTGTGTGTGTGTGTGTGTGTGTGTGTGTGTGTGTGTGTGTGTGTGTGTGCTTACCTAGTTGTGCTTGCGGGGGTTGAGTTCTGGCTCTTTGGTCCCGCCTCTCAACCGTCAATCAACTAGTGTACAGGTTCCTGAGCATACTGGGTTCTATCATATCTACACTTGAAGCTGTGTGTGTGTGTGAGAGAGAGAGAGAGAGAGAGAGAGAGAGAGAGAGAGAGAGAGAGAGAGAGAGAGAGAGAGAGAGAGTGTGTGTGTGTGTGTGTTTGTGTTCAGAGAGAACGGATTAGGAAGTGAAAACACAGACTGAATTGAAAGGAAGTTTGTTGAGTGAAGCAATGATTCCTTCCCCCGTTTGGGGCTAGACTATGCAACAGTGTGTGTGTGTGTGTGTGTGTGTGTGTTTGTGTGTGTGTGTGTGTGTGTGTGTGTGTGTGTGTGTGTGTGCAAGCACCCCCCCCCCTCCCCTGCAACCTGTCCTCACACTTAACGCTGAATAATTTTAACATTATCGACAACAACGTTAAAATTCCCTTTCTTTATGGAAATTAAAAAGTAATGCAATATTGACACTTGTTCAAACTAACGAGCAGCGACGCCCATAAGTTAGATTCGTACGCTTTCCAATCGTCCGAACCGTTGGAAATTTAACGTTTGGGCAAAAAGTTTCAAAAAATCCGACCTACTATCATAACCAGAAAAGTACGAACCCAAGCAACCCACCTAACCCGTAGAGACCCATGCATAGAAAACGTAAATATATGTGAACCCTTACTTTAAATATTAAGTGAGAGAACAGTTACCCAAAATCTTCCAATAAACATAAATAGGATTTAGTAAGAAATCATGTTATACTCAATTCGAGAAATGTTGTGGAAGTCCAATCGTTCCCTCCAGCTTACAATTCCAATTACACAAGTCGGCGATTGGTTCCCAGATTCCAATTCCAGGAACAGGCTCCAGGGTAAATAATGGCACCCAAATATAAAAAAACATGACATGCACACCCAGTATTTTTTATGTGGAATGATCGTATTGTAAACAGGGGCTACCAGTTCAGTGTAAACAGGGGCTCCCAGTTCAGTGTAAACAGGGGCTCCCAGTTCAGTGTAAACAGGGGCTCCCAGTTCAGTGTAAACAGGGGCTCCCAGTTTAGTGTAAACAGAGGTTAACAGTTCAGTGTAAACAGGGGCTCTCAGTTTAGTGTAAACAGAGGTTAACAGTTCAGTGTAAACAGGGGCTCTCAGTTCAGTGTAAACAGGGGCTCTCAGTTCAGTGTAAACAGGAGTTCCCAGTTCAGTGTAAACAGGGGCTCCCAGTTCAGTGTAAACAGGGGCTCCCAGTTCAGTGTAAACAGGGGCTCCCAGTTCAGTGTAAACAGGGGCTCCCAGTTCAGTGTAAACAGGAGTTCCCAGTTCAGTGTAAACAGGGGCTTCCAGTTCAGTGTAAACAGGTTACCAGTTCAGTGTAAACACGGGTTCCCAGTTCAGTGTAAACAGAGGTTCTCAGTTCAGTGTAAACGGGTTCCCAGTTCAGCGTAAACAGAGGTTCCCAGTTCAGTGTAAACAGGGGTTCCCAGTTCAGTGTAAACAGGGGTTCCCATTTCAGTGTAAACAGGGGGCTCCCAGTTCAGTGTAAAGAGGGGCTCCCAGTTCAGTATAAACAGAGGTTAACAGTTCAGTGTAAACAGGGGCTCTCAGTTCAGTGTAAACAGGGGCTCCCAGTTCAGTGTAAACAGGGGCTCCCAATTCAGTGTAAACAGGGGTTCCCAGTTCAGTGTAAACAGAGGTTAACAGTTCAGTGTAAACAGAGGTTCCCAGTTCAGTGTAAACAGAGTTTCCCAGTTCAGTGTAAACAGGGGCTCCCAGTTCAGTGTAAACAGGGGCTCCCAGTTCAGTGTAAACAGGGGCTCCCAGTTCAGTGTAAACAGGGGCTCCCAGTTCAGTGTAAACAGGGGGCTCCCAGTTCAGTGTAAACAGGGGCTCCCAGTTCAGTGTAAACAGGGGTTCCCAGTTCAGTGTAAACAGGGGCTCCCAGTTCAGTGTAAACAGGGGCTCCCAGTTCAGTGTAAACAGGGGGCTCCCAGTTCAGTGTAAACAGGGGTTCCCAGTTCAGTGTAAACAGAGGTTAACAGTTCAGTGTAAACAGAGGTTCCCAGTTCAGTGTAAACAGGGGTTCCCAGTTCAGTGTAAACAGGGGCTCCCAGTTCAGTGTAAACAGGGGCTCCCAGTTCAGTGTAAACAGGGGCTCCTAGTTCAGTGTAAACAGGCGTACACGAGTGCCTGTCATGCCTTATTTAATCTATCATTAACTTGTTCGTAACAAAATTATAATACAAAGACTTATGTGGGAATTTGTACCACCTTTGTTAAGGACTCTGAGTTAATCGTGCTTCTTAAACGCCCAATCTCTTACTAAAGGTAATTTTTTGGTGGTCCAATCTCGTATATACAAGGGTAGAGAGCCATCATCGACAACTATACTCTCCTCTCACACGCAAGAGGGTGTGAGAGGGTCGACAGTCATGGGAATATCTAAGAGTTTATCACCACTCCAACCACAGAGCTGAGCACATCAGAGCTGCGTGGATCAGACTCATGTATCATTTAATAAGAATGAAGTAAACTGCAGAAGGACTGTACGAGGCAACTACTTTTGGTCCATACGAGGCAGGTTCTATTGGTCCATACGAGGCAGCTCCTATTGGTCCATACGAGGCAGCTCCTATTGGTCCATACGAGGCAGCTCCTATTGGTCCATACGAGGCAGCTCCTATTGGTCCATACGAGGCAGCTCCTATTGGCCCATACGAGGCAGCTCCTATTGACCCATACGAGGCAGCTCCTATTGGCCCATACGAGGCAGCTCCTATTGGCCCATACGAGGCAGCTCCTATTGGTCCATACGAGGCAGCTCCTATTGGTCCATACGAGGCAGCTCCTATTGGTCCATACGAGGCAGCTCCTATTTATATCCACTCAGACTCATTAATATATATGTCTAACCTACTCCTGAAACAATCCAGCGATCCCACATCTATTTCACTAAAAAAAGCAAATATACATATATATACATATATATGTATATAATTATATACATATCAAACTATGCTTTAGGTAAAGGAGGAATGCGTGTCAATGTTCATTATTTTGAATTAAGTAATTAAGGAAGAATAATTTAATGATCTTGGAATCTCCGTGATAAAATTTCTCGATCCAGGAGCACCTGTAAATTAGGTTAAAAGATAAACCTTTAAAAATTTGGCGATAATTTTAGCATATATAAGTAAAGGTGTTGGAAGGTTTATTCCTCAAATGTCTAGAGATTACAAAAAATCGAATCCTCTTTACAAGCAGTTTAGTGAGCGCTTAGCAAGAGTGTTGCTGAGTGTTGTCAAGAGTCTTACTTACCAGTGCTGGAAGAGAGATAAGCTTTAGAACATAAGAACATAAGAACAAAGGTAACTGCAGAAGGTCTATTGGCCCATACGAGGCAGCTCCTATTCTATAACCACCCAATCCCACTCATATACATGTCCAACCCGTGCTTCAAACAATCGAGGGACCCCACCTCCACCACGTTACGCGGCAATTGGTTCCACAAATCAACAACCCTGTTACTGAACCAGTATTTACCCAAGTCTTTCCTAAATCTAAACTTATCCAATTTATACCCATTGTTTCGTGTTCTGTCTTGTGTTAATATTTTTAATACCCTATTAATATGTTTTATTAAGAAGCAGTACCAGAAAAGATATGAGCCTTACAAGCAATGGTGGCAGCGAGATATAAATATAAATAAATATAAATATGTTTATTCAGGTAAGGTACATATAGATAGAGCTAGTACATACAATGCCTAAAGCCACTATTACGCAATGCGTTTCGGGCGGCTGGGAGAGTATAAGATAAGATATAAGATAAAGATAAGCCTTCCTTAGCTATTTCTGGGAGAAAGAGGAGCCTTCCTAACTAGCAGTGCTGGAGGAGGGATCAGCCTCCTCTCAATTTCTGTCTCCCCTAGATCTACCCTGGTTTGTGTCTCGGAGAGGCTGCAGGCTTCAAGTAAGTTCAGTAGAACGGTCTGGTTACAATTCTTTTTACCATGTCGTAGCTCAGTCGATTAAGGCAGCGTCTGGGATGCTCTCGGACGTAGTTTCGAATCTTCGTCACGGCCCTTGTGGATTTGTTCATTTGATGCATCACGCTATTGATGCTCCCGGACGCAGGTTCGAATCCTCGTCACGGCCCTTGTGGATTTTGATCACTAACATTACCAGTATAATTTATATATAGTCGATACCATATCCACGATGACCACAGCGCGCAGGAATCGTAATTCTGAGGCCCGGGTTCGATTCCCGGACCAGGAAGAAACAAATGGGGAAAGTTTCTTTGTATCAAATTAGGCACACAGACACACACAAAATCAACCCATTTAATGTTATATTAATTCCGTAAAGATAAGTACATAAAAAAATAATAAACACGGGCAAAGGGGAATTAGAGTAAATCTCTCTCACATTTCATATTTATTGTGAAAATTGTGAAAATTGTGAAAATTGTGAAAAAAATCCTGTATTCAACCCACCGTTTCCGCAAAAATTTCAGTACAATTTGGTGTGTGAGTTTGTACTCACCTAGTTGTGTTTGCGGGGGTTGAGCTCTGCCTCTTTGGTCCCGCCTCTCAACCGTCAATCAACAGGTGTACAGATTCATGAGCCTATTGGGCTCTGTCATATCTACACTTGAAACTGTGTATGGAGTCAGCCTCCACCACATCACTGCCTAATGCATTCCATTTGTCAACCACTTTGTGTGTGTGTGTGTGTGTGTGTGTGTGTGTGTGTGTGTACACACTGGAGCCTGAGGCCAGGAACATCCCTACCATTCCACTAATTCCTCTATATTCCTCTATATAGAGGAATATACCTCTCTATATTCATTTTTATAGAGCCCGGATATGGAAAAAAATATATATTTCTGGTGTTTTTGGGGCTTTTTCTGTTGTTCTTGCGTAGATTCCTTCTATTGCCGGCTTGGAAATTGGTTGGCGGATCCATAGAGCAAATTTCCGGTTAACAAGGTAGATGCTGGGATGAGTTTCGGTGGGTATAAAATGGGGCTGCTTCGGTGGGTATAAAATGGGGCTGCTTCGGTGGGTATGAATTGGGGCTGCTTCGGTGGGTATAAATTGGGGCTGCTTCGGTGGGTATAAATTGGGGCTGCTTCGGTGGGTATAAAATGGGGCTGCTTCGGTGGGTATACATTGGGGCTGCTTCGGTGGGTATAAATTGGGGCTGCTTCGGTGGGTATACATTGGGGCTGCTTCGGTGGGTATACATTGGGGCTGCTTCGGTGGGTATAAATTGGGGCTGCTTCGGTGGGTATAAATTGGGGCTGCTTCGGTGGGTATACATTG
>NC_091233.1:21176549-21184049 GCF_040958095.1 Procambarus clarkii | reverse complement strand
AGTAACGACGTTTCGGTCCGTCCTGGATCCTTATCAGATAGTGACTTGATAAGGGGTCCAGGACTTGATAAGGGGCCCAGGACTTGATAAGGGCCCAGGACTTGATAAGGGCCCAGGACTTGGTAAGGGCCCAGGACTTGATAAGGGGTCCAGGACTTGATAAGTGGTCCAGGACTTGATAAGGATTCCAGGACTTGATAAGGGCCCAGGACTTGATAAGGGCCCAGGACTTGATAAGGGGTCCAGGACTTGTTAAGGGGTCCAGGACTTTATAAGAGCACAGGACTTGATAAGGGGCCCAGGACATAATAAGGGTTCCAGGACTTGATAAGGGGTCCAGGACTTGATAAGGGGTCCAGGACTTGATAAGGGGTCCAGGACTTGATAAGGGCTCAGGACTTGATAAGGGGTCCAGGACTTGATAAGGGGTCCAGGACTTGATAAGGGGTCCAGGACTTGATAAGGGCTCAGGACTTGATAAGACCCCAGGTCTTGCTAATACCCCAAGACTTGATAAAGGGGCCAGAAAAGACCTAAATTCGTATGTCTGGGCTGGATTATCTTTAACCTCGATATTGCAAGTTATTCCCTGCAAAGGAGTGTTGCATGTTTTGAAACGTAAACCCGCCAATGCAAAAGCAATTTTGTATATTGTGTTCTCCATAACATGGCTGAAGTATAAATGGAAGAAAGTGCGTAACAAGTGTCATGTGAATAAGGTTTTGAATATATCAACACGGAATAGAACAGGAAACATTATATATAGAATTTGGGATAAGATGAAATTCAGGAAAGATCTGAATAAATATTGGATTGGGAACAGGGTTGTTGATTTGTGGAACACATTACTGGGTAATATGATACACCCTGTGAACGTGTAATTGTTAGACATATATATATATATATAAATGCGTTTTGATGGATTATAAATAGGAGCTGCCTCATATGGACCAATAGGAGCTGCCTCGTATGGACCAATAGGAGCTGCCTCATATGGACCAATAGGAGCTGCCTCGTATGGACCAATAGGAGCTGCCTCATATGGACCAATAGGAGCTGCCTCATATGGACCAATAGGAGCTGCCTCGTATGGACCAATAGGAGCTGCCTCATATGGACCAATAGGAGCTGCCTCATATGGACCAATAGGAGCTGCCTCGTATGGACCAATAGGAGCTGCCTCGTATGGACCAATAGGAGCTGCCTCGTATGGACCAATAGGAGCTGCCTCGTATGGACCAATAGGAGCTGCCTCGTATGGACCAATAGCAGCTGCCTCGTATGGACCAATAGGAGCTGCCTCGTATGAACCAATAGGAGCTGCCTCGTATGGACCAATAGGAGCTGCCTCGTATGGGCCAATAGCAGCTGCCTCGTATGGACCAATAGGAGCTGCCTCGTATGGACCAATAGGAGCTGCCTCGTATGGACCAATAGGAGCTGCCTCGTATGGGCCAATAGGAGCTGCCTCGTATGGACCAATAGGAGCTGCCTCGTATGAACCAATAGCAGCTGCCTCGTATGGACCAATAGGAGCTGCCTCGTATGGACCAATAGCAGCTGCCTCATATGGACCAATAGCAGCTGCCTCGTATGGACCAATAGCAGCTGCCTCATATGGACCAATAGGAGCTGCCTCGTATGGACCAATAGCAGCTGCCTCGTATAGACCAATAGCAGCTGCCTCGTATGGACCAATAGGAGCTGCCTCGTATGTACCAATAGGAGCTGCCTCGTATAGACCAATAGCAGCTGCCTCGTATAGACCAATAGCAGCTGCCTCGTATGGACCAATAGGAGCTGCCTCGTATGGACCAATAGGAGCTGCCTCGTATGGGCCAATAGGAGCTGCCTCGTATGGACCAATAGCAGCTGCCTCGTATGGGCCAATAGCAGCTGCCTCGTATGGACCAATAGGAGCTGCCTCGTATGGGCCAATAGGAGCCGCCTCGTATGGACCAATAGCAGCTGCCTCGTATGGGCCAATAGCAGCTGCCTCGTATAGACCAATAGGAGCGGCCTCGTATGGACCAATAGGAGCTGCCTCATATGTACCAATAGGAGCTACCTCGTATTGACCAATAGGAGCTACCTCGTATGGACCAATAGGAGCTGCCTCGTATGTACCAATAGCAGCTGCCTCGTATGGACCAATAGGAGCTGCCTCGTATGGACCAATAGCAGCTGCCTCGTATGGACCAATAGGAGCTGCCTCGTATGGACCAATAGCAGCTGCCTCGTATGGGCCAATAGCAGCTGCCTCGTATAGACCAATAGGAGCTGCCTCGTATGGACCAATAGGAGCTGCCTCGTATGGACCAATAGGAGCTGCCTCGTATGGACTAATAGGAGCTGCCTCATATGGGCCAGATGACTAGTTTCATCAAATGGTTCACCATTCACGTGGACAGGAACCCTGCTTCCTCTTGTCCAACTCCTGATACTTATCCATTGGAAGCAACGCATCAGTTACATATTTTGTTATCGTACACAAACTGATAACAATTACAGAGCTCGTCTCCCCTTGTAAATATTTAAATGATAGGAAAACATGCTTTCCCTCTGCCGTCGGATGAAAGTGTTTGCTTCGACTTTCCCTTCCATGAGGAAACCTCATTAGCATAGTAATAACACTGACGGACCTTCTCCACTTCCCGCTGAGAAAATTTAATATTCATAGAGTTCTTGCACGAAACAATCTGTTTTGGCGAAGCTTTCGCTGCCATTGTGTTCCTCCAACATTTTGTGTGTTACCAGTCTGTAAAGTGTGGAAAAGAGGAAGAAATCCAAGTGAGCTTAAAACTGCGAAGGTTGCTTGTGTTAAGTGGACATAGTGACCGGTAAAACTGGTCTCCCAGTGTCTTGAGACGTTCTTGGCGCCAGTTCAGAGGCTGGAGGCGTGAAAGACCTGCTTGTTAGAGTTAGGGAAAATGTCTAACCTAAACTAATCTAACCTCGACCTGCTTTGTAGTTAAAAGTTGTTATGAGGCTAAAGTATTAGGCCTGTATGATTATATGGCCTATTAGGACAAGGAGCTGGGATATGAGGACAAGGAGCTGGGATATGAGGACAAGGAGCTGGGGTATGAGGACAAGGAGCTAGGATATGAGGACAAGGAGCTGGGGTATGAGGACAAGGAGCTGGGATATGAGGACAAGGAGCTGGGATATGAGGACAAGGAGCTGGGGTATGAGGACAAGGAGCTGGGATATGAGGACAAGGAGCTGGGATATGAGGACAAGGAGCTGGGATATGAGGACAAGGAGCTGGGATATGAGGACAAGGAGCTGGGGTATGAGGACAAGGAGCTGGGATATGAGGACAAGGAGCTGGGATATGAGGACAAGGAGCTGGGGTATGAGGACAAGGAGCTGGGATATGAGGACAAGGAGCTGGGGTATGAGGACAAGGAGCTGGGATATGAGGACAAGGAGCGGGGGTATGAGGACAAGGAGCTGGGATATGAGGACAAGGAGCTGGGATATGAGGACAAGGAGCTTGGATATGAGGACTGGGTGAAAATACTGTGCCCAACTACTTGCTTGGATATCCAGAGATCGAACCCGACAAGAAGGGAGAGCGTTACTCCACCGAGCAACGTGCTTGTGGACAAAGACATGCTCACACAATAACGATCTGAACTCAAGTCGCCTAATACAAGAAATCACTTTATTGTTAAAGATAAAAATATCTTAAATGTTTGTACTTCTCCATATTGTGCTTTTGGCAAATACACGATAAAAATAATAATAAATGATCCTCATGAGATTAAGATACGAGACAAACCAATATTATTTTCGAGACTAGCCGGTCGGCCGAGCGGACAGCACGCTGGACTTGTGATCCTGTGGTCCTGGGTTCGATCCCAGGCGCCGGCGAGAAACAATGGGCAGAGTTTCTTTCACCCTATGCCCCTGTTACCTAGCAGTAAAATAGGTACCTGGGTGTTAGTCAGCTGTCACGGGCTGCTTCCTGGGGGTGGAGGCCCGGTCGAGGACCGGGCCGCGGGGACACTAAAAAGCCCCGAAATCATCTCAAGATAACCTCAAGATAAGATAGCCAAATGAGATGTTTGTCTAAGGTTGGAGGCTAGTCACTTGGGGGCTTCCCTCATCCAACTTTGAAGGTTTACTGATGACTTGTACTTGTGAAAATTACAAGTCATTGTACACTTTACTTGTGAAAAGAATCACTAGAGGGTGTCCAGGTTGGTTCCCATGTCTCCTTTGAACGGAGGTCGGCCATTATTTACGAAGTCAGTGGATACCAAATCTCCCAATCCTGAGCACTCCAGTTGCAAACTCTGTGAGCAGGACCTGCGGCATGATCTCCCACACTACATCACCGAATGCCCAGTTATTAGACCTTTCAGACCCGTTGGCATGAAGTACCTGGAGCTTTGCAATGACTTTATTCACTCTCGTGTTTCTTGATGTTATACTCATATTGCACTCAAAATTTGCCAGTGCAGACTACTGAACACATCTTGAGGTTATCTTGAGATGATTTCGGGGCTTTAGTGTCCCCGCGGCCCGATCCTCGACCAGGCCTCCACCCCCAGGAAGCAGCCCGTGACAGCTGACTAACACCCAGGTACCTATTTTACTGCTAGGTAACAGGGGCATAGGGTGAAAGAAACTCTGCCCATTGTTTTGTTCCCATTGAGATGGGAAAAGTGTGTGTGTGTGTGTGTGTGTGTGTGTGTGTGTTAGTGGGTTGTGATATGAAAAGTCCGAGTGTGGGAGGAGATAAAGAGGGTACATAGGGGATACAGAAGAGTATATGAGGGGAGGTGGAGAGAGTGTATAGGGTGAGGTGTATGTATGGGGGGAGGAAAAGGGGGGAAGATAGCCTGGGGCCTCGTAGCCTGGTGGATAGCGCGCAGGGCTCGTAATTCTGTGGCGCGGGTTCGATTCCCGCACGAGGCAGAAACAAATGGGCAAAGTTTCTTTCACCCTGAATGCCCCTGTTACCTAGCAGTAAATAGGTACCTGGGAGTTAGTCAGCTGTCACGGGTTGCTTCCTGGGGGTGGAGGCCTGGTCGAGGACCGGGCCGCGGGGATACTAAAGCCCCGAAATCATCTCAAGATAATCTCAAGATAAAGATACACCATATGGACCCAGGTGCCGCCGAGTAAACCATAAGGTAATCTATGTAGACTAAATGACAGGCATCAGTATACCACTCATCTAGTGGAATACAGTACACATGTTCCTCTCTAATATACAATGCTTAACTATCACAGAGTACTATAAAGATGACTTGTACACTATTGTACATAATTACATTACAAAAAAGGGGGTTATGGGAGTACATGTAATTATACGTACATGTAATTATATTGTACATGTAAATTGTTGAAACAATGTGATAGAAAACTTCCTGGTGGTATGAAAACTCATGTGTCCTGTAATCCTCCAAGATACTATACACTGTAATCCTCCAAGATACTATACACAGTAATCCTCCAAGATACTATACACTGTAATCCTCCAAGATACTATACACAGTAATCCTCCAAGATACTATACACAGTAATCCTCCAAGATACTATACACAGTAATCCTCCAAAATACTATACACAGTAATCCTCCAAGATACTATACACAGTAATCCTTCAAGATACTATACACAGTAATCCTCCAAGATACTATACACAGTAATCCTCCAAGATACTATACACTGTAATCCTCCAAGATACTATACACAGTAATCCTCCAAGATACTATACACAGTAATCCTCCAAGATACTATACACAGTAATCCTCCAAAATACTATACACAGTAATCCTCCAAGATACTATACACAGTAATCCTTCAAGATACTATACACAGTAATCCTCCAAGATACTATACACAGTAATCCTCCAAGATACTATACACAGTAATCCTCCAAGATACTATACACAGTAATCCTCCAAAATACTATACACAGTAATCCTCCAAGATACTATACACTGTAATCCTCCAAGATACTATACACAGTAATCCTCCAAGATACTATACACAGTAAGGGATGCACAGTACACTGGCCTCTACTGGTGGCAACAGTTAACAGATACCACATACACACTCTGGCATACAATCGTTGGTTGTATTCATCGTGCAGAATATACCAGTGTATGAATGTGATATTTTATTTTGCTAGTGATCTATTTTGTTTTTAGGGGTTTGAGTTTTTTTTTGGGGGGGGGGGTTAGTTTTTTTTTTTGGGGGGGGTCAGTTTTTTTTTTGGGGGGGGGTCAGTTGTTTTTTTTTGGGGGGGGGAGCATGTTTTTTTTGGGGGGGGTCAGTTTTTTTTTTTGGGGGGGTCAGTTTTTTTTTTGGGGGGTCAGTTTTTTTTTGGGGGGGGTCAGTTTTTTTTTTTGGGGGGGGGTCAGTTTTTTTTGGGGGGGGTCAGTTTTTTTTTTGGGGGGGGGTCAGTTTTTTTTTTTTAGGGGGGGTCAGTTTTTTTTTGGGGGGGGTCAGTTTTTTTTTTGGGGGGGTCAGTTTTTTTTGGGGGGGGTCAGTTTTTTTTTGGGGGGGGGTCAGTTTTTTTTTTGGGGGGGGGTCAGTTTTTTTTTTTGGGGGGGGCAGTTTTTTTTTGGGGGGGGGCAGTTTTTTTTTTGGGGGGGGGCAGTTTTTTTTTTTGGGGGGGGTCAGTTTTTTTTTTGGGGGGGTCATTTTTTTTTTGGGGGGGGGGTCAGTTTTTTTTGGGGGGGGGTCAGTTTTTTTTTTGGGGGGGTCAGTTTTTTTTTGGGGGGGGTCAGTTTTTTTTTTGGGGGGGGGTCAGTTTTTTTTTGGGGGGGGTCAGTTTTTTTTGGGGGGGGGGCAGTTTTTTTTGGGGGGGGGGTCAGTTTTTTTTTGGGGGGGGTCAGTTTTTTTTTTGGGGGGTCAGTTTTTTTTTTTGGGGGGTCAGTTTTTTTTTGGGGGGGTCAGTTTTTTTTTTGGGGGGGTCAGTTTTTTTTTGGGGGGTCAGTTTTTTTTTGGGGGGGTCAGTTTTTTTTTGGGGGGGGTCAGTTTTTTTTTTGGGGGGGGGGCAGTTTTTTTTTTTGGGGGGGGGTCAGTTTTTTTTTTGGGGGGGGTCAGTTTTTTTTTTTGGGGGGGGGGCAGTTTTTTTTTGGGGGGGGTCAGTTTTTTTTTTTGGAGGGGTCAGTTTTTTTTGGGGGGGGGGTCAGTTTTTTTTGGAGGGGGTCAGTTTTTTTTGGAGGGGTCAGTTTTTTTTTTGGAGGGGTCAGTTTTTTTTGGAGGGGTCAGTTTTTTTTGGGGGGGGGTCAGTTTTTGAGCCGAAAATCGAGATGAACAATTCTCTTAATGAAGTGAGTAAATGGTAATTAAGTAATCAATAATATTTAGTGATCAATATGAAATATTAAAGTGAGATAGGAAGGACTTTCTATATTATCAGTAACCAAAGGCATGAAGGTATAGAGAGGATTAAGGTCTTCAGTATATACAAGGCCTTGGTCGAGGGGTTAAGGTACCATGTACACCAGTTGCATATTGCTCCTGGCTGTCT